>NC_029793.2:146081715-146097309 GCF_000816755.2 Arachis ipaensis | reverse complement strand
TATTTTTTATTTTCGGTAGTTTTACTTTTAAGATTTATAGAAAACGATTGAATTATATTTTGCTGTTGTAAAATTTTAAAACTAAAAATTTATAAAAACACCCTCAACATAATGGCATATTCAAACTTCAAAAAAAGTCATTAGATAGTATCAAACTCAATGATTGCGAAATTAATAAGTTAACTGCTTTATTATGGCATCATGTTTCTATTCATTTTTTCTATGATGAATTTTTATTAGAGGAAAAAAGGAAAAAACCTTTAACGTATTACTATTCAGCTTAAATATTAATTCTTCCAATAAGATTTGTATAATCACTAACAACTAAACCACCATTGTCACTTGTGCCAATCCATTGCCACCATCGATTACAGTAATAATATTGTGTGGGTTTGGATTGACGTTTATCAAACTAGAATTTGAACGATCCAAAGAGAGAGAAAATAATGTTATGAGAAAATTTTCAAGTATACCATTATATCGGTGTTTCAGTAATTTTTAACCGTTAATCTTAATTATAAAAAATATATATAATATATATAATTAAAATCAACTATTAAAATTTTTTGATACACCGTTACGAAGATATATTTGAAAATCTTCCAATGTTATGTTTCTAATCTTTGTCCGAAAACACAAACACAGTACTAAACACCGAAGATAGAGTGAGTAGTGAGGGCAGCTTTCACTATGCACCCAGTTTTCATTGGTCCCATCGCCAACTACAACCTTTTGTCATGTCCAATGAAAGTATAAAGTGGAAGCTAAAACCACTACAAAAAAGTTCCCTGCACTTCTAATGAAAATGATCTTACCTTGCTACATACTTTTCTAAATCTTCTTTATGTTTCTCCTTTATCTTTTGAGAACCACACCTTTTCATGATCTTTAATTTCTTCCCTTCAATAAATCAAAACAAAATGGCAAAATTATCTCTTTAATTTCCTTCTATAATGTGATTTTCTATCTCGAAATTCGTTATTGTAATTTGAATAATTGAGTGTGTGAAAGTACATATAAGATCTTATATTAACATTCGTCCCCTATAATTAGGTACACTGCATGCTATAGTCCCTTGGCCCTTGCTAAGATAGTAGCTACTGTACGGAATGATGCATGGAAGATGGCCATGCCCATGGCCCCACATAAAAAGATTCATTAGCCCATGGTCTTTTGGACTCATGTGGGGCCCAAATAATAAGACACCTAAAAGACAAATCTCCCTCTATCATTTACGGACAAAATTGTCCTTGCCTTTTTTTTTTTTTCAGCAAACCATTTTTTTTGGTAAAATTTTTTTAATATGAGGTTGACATGTGAATTACGCTGAGTTATAGAGTATTAGAGAGATATACATTATTGTGACGGGTTCAATTTTTGATTTTAGTGGGAAGAAATCGAATCGTCCGATTTCATTGCAAAACGAGAGGGACACAAATCGGACGGTCCGATTTGTGTGGAGCAGAATTTCGTGGGTACTAAAATCGGATCCAAGGTTTTCTGTACCGTCTGCCACATGGAGACAGTACACAAATCGAACCCAGAATTTTCTGTATGGTTTGTACTCGGTTCGTTTGATTACAGTACTTTCAATCAGACGGTCCGATTTATCTTGCGCAGTTCTCATATCCTGGTGAAACACCATATACCTCCATAATCCTACTATACACCAACCATCTCTCCGCATTAAAACTAAAAAGTTCTTTTTTTCTATCTTTTAATTTAAAGATTATTTTATGTTGTTAAAAGTAAATAAGGCATGGGGTTGTAGGGTAGCCAATAATTAGATGAATAATAATAATATGATGATGAATAATCAATAAAAACAAAAGAAAGGGGATGGGTGTGTGAGATTTGAGAAAAGAATATAATAAAAGTGAAAGCAAAGGAAAGTACTTTGGCGTTGGCTTTTGTGGTTTTAATTTTCTTTTTCTGAACGTATATTTGCTTTTGAATGAATGATGAAAGTTGTGTTGGTGCCTTCTGATACCGACATAAGCTGTGTATTGGGCTCAAAGGTTACGTTGGAAGCCATACACATGCTATTCCTTTCTCTGCCTCCTTCACAGTTCTGTAGTTTGTGTCTATATATTTATTTACATTTTTTACTTAAAAATAATTAGTCACTAGAATAGTCAGACATGATATAAGAACAAAATTATAAAATATTAAATATATTTTTATATATAATGACTAATTAGTAACTAATTTTTTATTGTTTCAATTATAATTTTTATTATGATTTTTTAGGCTCATATTTACTTAGTACAAACTTAATTACATCATTGTCTGACACTAATAACTGATAATAACATCCTCATCCGTTATAATAGTATAGGAAGGAACACACAATATAGCTAAATTGACTATATAACTTGGTTTTGGGCCAATTTGTTTGATAAAAAATAATCAGAGAATATCATAAGCCCAATTAAAACATGATCAGATTATGAGACATGGACATATACCACACAAGGGAGGGACAAGGTTTTCGACAACTCTGAAGTTCTATGGATTGTATGAGGAAAACGAAGAATTATGTTGCTCCTCTCCTCTCTTGTCAACTCAAACTGATGCATGCATAACCAACTCTGTTAAAGTCTTTCATTGTCTTTGCTTTCATGTTTGCTGGCTACAGGACACCGACTTTGACAACTTTCATAGCCTCAGCTCATTTTTTGTTCCATGCATTATATTATTGGAAACATTTCAAGTGCACCGGGGAGTACCGGTATATCAGTTGTTTTAACCGTTGATTTCAATTAATATATATTATATATATTTTTTATAATTCAGATCAACAGTTAAAACAATTGGAGCACCGATACTTCCGGTGCACCTGAAATGTTTCCTATATTATTTCTGCATACCTCTTAGCTTGTTAAATAATATACAATGAATCTTTTCATTTTAATTTTATCTTTCAAACTCAGTTTTACACTTTATACACGTGAAGCTTATGGTTACTGTGGATTTGAGCCATTGATGAAAAGGATTGCCTAGATAAAATTAAGAGAAAAGGACAAATAGGTCTCTTATTTTTTACATTTTTATCTTTGACTATTGAAAAATACTTTTAAGTTCCTGACCTTCATAAAATTTGGATGGATCAGTCCCTCCGTCCAAATACTTCCGTCAGGGACTGATCCGTCCAAATTTTGTGAAGGTCAGAGACTTAAAAGTATTTTTCAATGGTCAGGGACGAAAATGTCTGCGAAGCAAAAGGTCAAGGACTTATTTATCCTTCTCTCTAAAATTAAAAGAAGCTAAAGGTGAATTTATGCTTGCTCCAATGAGCCCGAACTCGTTTTAAGTTATAGTTTAATATCACTTTAATTTTGGTTTAATTACTCGATCGCTTCCTATAATTTTACTAAATTTTCAATTAGATTCTTATATTATATTAAATTTTGTAATTATATCTCTATCATGACAAAAACGTTGAAATTAACAATTTAACAAAATATTTAAGTCAAAGTGTTAGACATATTCGTTTTGTTTATAGAATATTCTGTTAATTTCATCATTTTTTTTAATTATAAAATCTGGTATTATATAGAAATTTAATTAAAAAATATAAAAATTTAATTAACAATTTAATAAAATTATAAAAATCGATAAAATAATTAAACTTTTAATTTTTAGAGTACAATTTATATGCGCGGACAATAAAAAATGATTTACCACTATTATTCATTAAGAATAAAAAGATATATAGATGGTTACTTTAATATAACTTTAAATTTGAATTTTGGGCAACGCATATCTCTATATATTTTTATCGGACAAAGTAGTGCTTAGCCAGGAACTAAATTATACTTTATTAGAGAAAAAAGGTTCACTGTACTGCTTGCCAAATTTGCGATTAAAATCATATAAAGGGACCAATTAAATTGCTGTCAAACTTTTCAGAAAAATTAACCTATCCATCTAATTTATTATATGCATAGTAATATGCTTTTACTTTCTATCTACTTTAAACCCTGCCGGAATTCATGAAAAGAAGAGATTATGTGGGACACCAAAATAATATTGTATACATAGTTACATACCAAAATTTTTATTATTTGCATGAGATAAATAAAGCCTTTAGGATATAATTAATATATTCCTTTAGTTTTCTTGATTGCTGGTTCCTTCAAAAGTTTGAAACAGACATGCATTCAGGGAAAGCAAATAACACCACATTATTAACTTTATTGGTTTTATTAACTTATGTTTTGAGAAAGCATATTAAAATATTATTAAATAAAAATATCTAATGTTTCAACTTTAAAAAAAAGGGATGTTTGCTGTTTATATCTTTTCCTTTTTCAATTGTAATTAAATTTGAACCAATAATATCTTACAAATTAATCCAAACTTACCAAAATAAACTTATTATTATTAGTAAGCAATTGACATTTATGTATTTAGAAGTAGGGCTATCCATGAAACTTGACAAGTTGAGAGTTATGGTTTTAGCTGAAGTTGTATATTTGAAATTTAATGAAGTCAAACTGGTTAAACTCAAAGTATAATTTAGTGCAGCCTAATTTGCATTGTAACCCTAATGATGGCTAGCTAGGGTTTCCTATTGCTAATTTATTTCTTAAAAAAGAAGTAGTTCCATGATGATGACAAATTTAATTATGGGTAAGGTGAGCACTTTAGTGCGCATGGAAGTAGATAGATATATATGAAAGAAAAACTTTGAAATGTATCGATACATCAATGTTTTAGTGTGATTTTAACGGTTAATTTTAATTATAACAAATATATATAATATATATAGTAGAAATTCAAGTGCAGTCGACTTCACGTGAAGTTTATAACTGAGAGTTGTTAAATAAAAATTTAGTCAAATTAATCAAATCAATTAATAACAGCTCTCACCTATCAACTTCACGTGAAGTCGATTACACCTAAGTTTTTACCTTCGATTATAACAAGCCTAGATTGAAGTGTCATGACACTAATAATTATATGCTATAGTACTATTCAAGAGGCAAAAGGCCTTGAACTGTTCTGTTCTTCTGCGCTATTATTATTATCCCAACCACACGTTCTGGCAGAAAAGATTATTTAGTAAGTAGAAACAATTATGTATCATCATGAATTTAATCACAGGCGTGCATTGGTAGATTCAGATCTACTCACATCAAAATAATAATAATAATAATGGCTCTTTTAATTTAAATTAATTTATTGTTCACCTACTAGATAAACAATAACATGTTCCAATAGGGACAGAACAACATAAATGCTGCGCATATGCAGTTCTTGATGATGGCAACCTTGCTTCATCATGGGGAGAATTTTATATATTCTCTTATTTTATACTCCTTTAACCATAATTAATCCTCCCCTCATCACGTGTATATCACTTGCCACTCTAATTAATTTGCTAATGTCATATAATTAAGAGATAATACTCAATTTGGTCTTTAAACTTGTATGCAAACCACAATTTAGTCTCTAAAATTTTAATTATCTTTTTGTAATCCTCAAATTTTGTGAACATAACTCATATTAGTCATTGAAATAATTTTCAACATACAAATGTTAACAGAACACTGTCGTGAACAGCCGGATACTACACTAAACCTTGTAAAATGATGTCGTTTTAGTTTTGGCACTCAAATAACCCAAAAACATCATAAATGGTGTTTATTAAAATTTTACCTAACAAAATAAGTGATATGATACCATTTTTGAGCTATTTAAATGCCAAAACTAAAATTACATTATTTTACAAGTTTTAACGTGACATCTGATGGTCTATAACAGCGCTCCATTAACGTTTTTATACTAAAAATTATCTCAGGGACTAACATGAGGCACGTTTATAAACTTTAAGGACTAAATAGAGGCAATTGAAATTTCAGAAACTAAACTGAGACTCACGTATAAGTTTAGGGACTAAATTGAGTATTAACTCTATAATTAACTTCTTGTTCTATGTATGTATTTTCAACTTAACATTAATTATGAATAATCAACTCATCAAAATATGAACATGTTAATTCATCTCATAATCAAAAGCAGACTAGTACAATTCAGAAAATGAGGATTGTTTTTTGTCGCATCTGTGCCAACAATGGTCAATAAGCCCAATAATAATAATGCAGCACATGCAGTCCATAGATAGATATGAATCAAATCTATCTGCTTTATAGATACATAATTTTCATTGCAAGGATAGGGCATGATCACATGCACTGTATATATTGTTACACTTTGTCTTTGTTGTGATTAAATTAGCTTTATTCACTTATTTTTCTTTTGTTTTTTTGATATGGATATATCAAGAAAGCATGATTGAATAAAGTTGTACGATGTATTTTCAAGTGAAATGAGACCTTTAATAATAACTTGCCTTTTAGCATACCAAAGATTTAAACAATAATAAGTTGTGACTCAGTGAGGTGTGGAATACTTACTTGAATTGTGTAGTGTAGTGACTAGTGTGCTTTCATCACATGGTGGGAAAAATAATAATGTTATATACTATATAGTTCTCATAGAATCATCATCATCATCATCATGATCATCATAGGTCACGTTATTGTTCATAAGAAAGTTGAAAGCCATAGCGGTGGGTCATGCATCTATGACTATAAGGCCAACACAATTGTAGCTATAAAACCTTTTGTCTTTTTTAAATCTAAGGCTAGTAATAAGAGGAGAAGACACAACAACAACATTGAAATGGGTGGAGAATCAGAATCATAGGCTGAAATGCAGCACTGCAAAATGTGCAATAATATTGGGATGTGTTATGTTTATGTATGTCTCTGAAGAGAAGAATAGGCCATTACCCATTGGCTAGGCCCCACCACACGCACTTCCTCCCTTATTCTTTTTCTTTAACATTATTCAAAACCCATTTTAAGTATTTATCTTAACAACATTATTATTTGAGATTGCAATTTTTTTTTTCGTTTTTTCATTTATTTTTCAACTCAGCAGGTAAGGGTGTTTAAATTTAAACCAATCTAAATTAAACCGCTTATCCAATCCAATTTAAATTGAAAACCGATTAAAACCGTATTAATTCGGGGGATTCTATTTTTTACAAGGATTGGATTTTGGATCTACTTTTTATAACCGATCCAATCCAATCCAAACCGCACAATGTATTATAATATTATTATTTTATTATTATATTTACAATTATACTTATAACATGTTCAATTTGTTATACATTTTTATATTATTCAGTATTATTATTATTTAATAAATATTTTATGTTCAAAATGTTATTTATTTATTTATTTTAACTAATCTATAATTTTATTTCTATTGTTATGTTATCGTTGGCTTTTAAAAATATTGTTGCGACTTGTTATGTTATTGTTGATTATTTAAAATTTGATGTTAAGACTTGTTATATGTATCTAATCTTTTTAATTTATAAAACTGCAAATCCAATCCAATCCAAACCGTTTGAAATTGGATCAGATCGGATCGTTTTTTTTTAAGTCATCCAATCCAAACCGCACCGCAAACAAAATTAGTGTTCGGATCGAATGAGTTTTTACTCAAAACCGATCCAAACTGCACCGCAAACACCCCTATTAGCAGGTAAATGATTATTTGTTGTGGATTTAAATTCTATTTAATGGTATATTATTGACGAGTGAATTAATATTTACACAAGATAAGATTCGAATTTCTAATACTTGTTTAAACAAACGATTGAATTGATCATCCGACCGGCTCAAGTTGGTTCAATGAAATTGCATTATTCCCTGAATTTTGCTTGGGAAATTCAAACTCCACCACTACTACCGAGTAATAGTATTATGATGATCACTCCAATAAACATGTATCTTCCTTGTCCAAAACCAAAGAGCACACTCACCCCCATTATTTTGCAATTTTCGTTTTTTTGTACTTAGGGAGGGAGTGACAAAAACAAATCCCAAAGCCCAAAAAAGGAAGCACTATAGAGTCTATAAGTTTTGCCCATCACCCCCAACATCCTCAACTTTGTCCTTAGCCCCCTACATGTTTTATGTGCATGATATATAATTATATATATATAATAGGTAAAATAAAAACAAGCCCATGCTTCCTTACAAAAAAAAAAAAATCCCACTCTCTCTCTCTCTCTCTCTCTCTTAATAATGTAGTGTTGTGCATTGTGCTATGGACTATGGAGCCTTGTGATGATGACCATGATGAGCATGCAACCAAAACCATGTAAATTAAACAAGACCCTTCTGTTTAGTGCTCAGAGACTCATCATCATGGGTAGGAGAGGACTATTATTATTTTTTGGATTTATAATTATCAAAATTAAATTAGTAAGATAGTTGATATACTAACAATAATAAAGAAAAGCAACTAGAAAACTTGGCATGCCATATTATTAATTATTACATATAAACAATGTTTAGGGAGGAATTTGGGCATGGGAAACATGATAGGTAATGTGTGGCATGCAGCAGTAGAAAAAGCAAAAGAGATAATATATAAAGTAGGTTGTGGAGTACTATTGGGGTCAAAAAGGTAATCATTCGTGGACCATATTTCCAATCTGCAATGCCAACTTTCCAAATTATAATCATCAAAACTTAGTTTTATTTCTCACCATTGATTGATATCATTTCCTCCTATGCTCCCAAAACATCATCATGCATTCACATTCACTATTATTTATATTCATATAAAAAGAAAAAAGAATTGGACCGTTACAAGTCTTACAAAAGTGAACTAGTGGTAGTGGCTTAACTCAGCATCAGAAATTAACACAACACAATTTATTTGCATAGGTTGGAGAGAAAATAAATAATAATAATAATATATAAATTTGAGAAAATATAGAAGAAGAAGCAAGGGAGAAGCTGAAGTGACTGCAAGGGAAGAAAGAGAGAGAGGCACTGCAAGTTGAAATTATTCTTCTTCGTAACATGATTGCTGTTACATCTTACAATCCCCTCAGCAACTCTTTTGGACTTATTATTCTTCTTCTTAATGTTATTATTATATTATATTAAGGAAATAGGGAATGGTCCATGCTTATAGAGAGAGCTTGGGGGAAACCAAGAAGAAGTGAAGTGAACTAAGCTAAAACTAGTTTAAGTTTTAAAGGCAAAAGAAGGAAAAGGAAGCAGAGAAAGGCTTTTACACGTGATCAAAAAGTGGTGGCTGCCTACCTTCCCTCTTTGTTGCACTTGCATGCGTGTATCTCTATCTATGTATCTATCTCTATCTTTCTATAAGATTTATATTCATCATTCATCAACACTTCCCTTCTTCCTCAACCAGGTTCAGCTTCTCACCTTCTCAAAGTCTCAACCTTATTTGTTTTTTGAACTAACTAGCATCCTCTTTTTTTTCTTGGTGAGAAACAAAATGTTGTAGATACTGATTTTGGCTACCAGGCCTTGTCTCTTGTCTTAGTTAGGATCGGATATTGTCCTTCGTTTTTGTTTTATTCTTCTTGTTCCTTCTCTATTTTTTTTGTCTACTCTTCTGCTTCCAAATTTGTCCTCCTCCCTCTTCATCTAAAATCCCCTTCACTCTGTTTGTATCTCTTCGTCGTGTTGGTAATGGTAGGGGACAAACCTATGCACCTGCTTTTGTCTTCTGGGTTTTTCCATTTTCTGGTTTTATACTAGTAACTCTTCACTTTCTTCCCTCATGCTCATTGGTACATGAACAATCCAATTGGTTTTCTTTTTGTTTTCTCTTTGCACTTCCTTGGCATGTGGTGTTAATTTCCTGTGCTGCAAAACTGCATTGAGATTTCCTTGTCTTGTTTGTCTTTTCATACTTTACTCTTTTTTTTTTTCTTCCCTGTTTAGGTCTTTTGGTTCTACACACCTCCATGGCTATTTTGGGTTTGCTTGTTGAATGAAACATGGGTGAATAGTTTTGGAGTGTTTCAGTTTTTTGCAAGAGAAGGGTAATGCTTGTCTAGTTAAACAAGGCCATGCCAGTTTTCAGTTCCTTTCACTCTTACAATAATTGTCTTTTCCAACTTGCATGCATCATCACATTACCATTATTGACAGCATTTTCCATCATTACTTTCTGTCATCTTACCTCAAACAATCGCTTACTTTTTCATTCGCAGACATAAATAATTATATAAAAAGATCAGAGAAGAGTCTTTAAGTGAAGTTGGTGTGATTTTTGGTTTACAAATTCCAGTGATCAACAAAGCCAAACATGCCAGTGAGGCAGATGAAAGAAAGCTCTGAGCAACACATTGTGATTAAACCCCATTCTCAGAACCACATGAATAAGGCACCAAAAGCTGCACAAAATGGAAAAGGACCACCACCACCACCACCACAAGAGAACCACCAGCAGCACAACAACAACCACCACCACCACAACCACCAGTCATCACCTCAACCAAGAAACAAAGGGAGAAGAAGGGGCAGAGGTGGGAGAAAATCTGATCAAGGAGAGATTTTGATGAGACCAAGTTGCAGGCCCTGCACTGCTGGTGCTGCTCCTCCTCCTGTGACAGCAAATGGGATTAATAGTAATAATGTTGAGAATGGCTGCAAGATCAGTGGTGGTGATGGTGGTAACATAACAGACATGGGTTTTCCCACTTCAAGCAAATCCTTGAGCTTTGCTCGCAGGCCTGGCTATGGACAAGTTGGGACAAAATGCATTGTCAAGGCTAATCACTTCTTTGCTGAGCTACCGGACAAGGACTTGAACCAATATGATGTAAGCCTTCCTCCCTCCTCCTTTTTTTCCCTTGCCACTTAATATCACTCTTTTAAGATTTCTTAGAGTGACATATTGATATGATAGGGCCCCTCTATGGGAGAGAGAAAGAGAGCATTTAAGATCATCCTGTGATTTTCCACTTATAGGGGTTTCTGCTATCTTGGTCTTTTTTTCTTGTAGTAATGCCATTTATGAGACTTTTGAAATTTTTGGCCTAAGGCTATTGTAGTTTTGTTCCTACTCTTATTCACCCTATGCCATAATTTAATGCCATCATAATGATGGGTGTTGCTTTTGCACAGGTAACAATTAGCCCAGAAGTGAGTTCAAGAGCAGTAAATCGGTCCATAATAGCAGAACTTGTGAGGCTTTACAAAGAGTCTGATTTGGGGATGAGGCTTCCTGCTTATGATGGCAGGAAAAGTCTGTACACTGCTGGCCAGCTTCCCTTTGCCTGGAGAGAATTTAAGATAAAGCTTCTTGATGATAATGATGATGGAGTTAATGGCCCCAAGTATGCATTTATTAATGGACCCTTAATCACTTCCTACATTCTCTTTCTTTCTTTATCTGCTTATTTTTCTCTCTCTCTCTCTCTCTCTCTCTCTCTATTGTACTTTGACGATACCATTGTTTAAAGAAATAGGACTTTTTGATTAGTACTCCTAAGAGTTCCTTTTATTAACCTTCTTAATTATTTTATGGAAGAATTTATTGATTTTTAAAGTTACAAGATTTAAGAGTACTCATTTAGTATTTGAGACAAATGTTTAGAAAGATTTTAAGACAAATGTTACTATTGAATGAGTTCAATTTCAACTAATGACATGTGACAATTTTTCAGAAGGGAAAGGGAATATAGGGTGGTGATCAAGTTTGTTGCTCGTGCAAACTTGCATCACTTGGGCCAGTTTCTAGCCGGCAAGCGAGCTGATGCACCACAGGAGGCACTTCAGATTCTTGATATTGTACTGAGAGAGCTATCAACTAAGAGGTACTTGTGTGTTTGAGGCTTTGAATTTTTGAACTTCAATGAATGGTGATGATAATACGGTTGGAATTTTGAGGCTTATATCTAACAAAGGCTTCATTTGTTTTCTTCTAACTTAAGGTACTGCCCCATTGGGAGGTCCTTCTTTTCACCTGATATTAGAACACCTCAACGGCTTGGAGAGGGGTTGGAATCATGGTGTGGATTCTACCAGAGCATAAGGCCTACTCAGATGGGCCTTTCCCTCAATATTGGTATGTAACTTACAATTAATAACCATTTCTTACATACAAGTATGGAAGTACAATTAAGTATTTAACCTTTCATATCTCTTCATTCTGTTTGTTTATTTCATACTTCATAGACATGGCTTCTGCTGCATTCATTGAGCCTCTTCCAGTAGTAGAATTTGTTGGCCAACTGATATAGGCATAGCTTGATAAGGCTTACTATTTGTCATTAATATTGGTGAATTTATATTATAAAGATAATTTGTGGTGCCTAACAGATTAAGAAAGCCCTTAGAGGAGTTAAGGTTGAAGTAACACACAGAGGAAGTGTAAGAAGGAAATATCGCGTTTCAGGATTGACTTCTCAACCAACAAGAGAACTTGTGTATGTTATTTCTCTTTCTAGTATGAGGCTATGGTAAAATGATTTCATAGTTGATGACTTAATATGAAGATGTGCTTCTTTTAGGTTCCCTGTTGATGAGAACTCAACTATGAAGTCAGTGGTTGAATACTTTCAAGAGATGTATGGTTTCACTATTCAATACACTCACCTTCCTTGCCTTCAAGTAGGAAACCAAAAGAAGGCAAACTACTTACCCATGGAGGTAGGGGAAGTTACTTCATAGTGAAGCAACCTCTCTTGTTTTTAATAATGATTCTTTTGTCTATTCTTACATGGATTTTGGCTTCTCAGGCCTGTAAAATTGTGGAGGGGCAAAGGTATACAAAAAGATTGAATGAGAAGCAAATTACTGCACTGCTCAAAGTTACTTGCCAGAGACCACGCGATCGCGAAAATGACATCTTACGGGTATTTGAAACCAAAACTTCATAACAAAAAGCACAATGTTCTTCTATTCATGCATCTGTTGTTTATTCTTTGGTAATCCATGCAGACGGTGCAACATAATTCTTATAATGAAGATCCTTATGCAAAGGAATTTGGTCTTAAAATCAGTGAAAAGCTAGCTTCTGTTGAAGCACGAATTCTTCCTGCCCCTTGGGTAATGTGTTTCTCCATCTATTTATCTGGATTGTGTTGCATGTAGCATTCTGAAAATGTGATATATCTTTTTCACTACTATTCATTGATTTGTAGCACTTGTGAACTGCAGCTTAAATACCATGAAAGTGGGAAAGAAAAGAACTGTTTACCCCAAGTTGGTCAGTGGAACATGATGAACAAGGTAGTGTGCTCCAGAATTACAATTATCCGTCATGATTTAGCCTCGAAATAGTATCTTTCAATTACAAATCATGTTCTAGATACACTAGAAAATGAAGGAGTCTTGTAGTATAGATATAACCATAATAATTTGTTTGGTCTGGAGACTTTTGTAATAACTTTCAATACTAATTCTGTTTCCGAATTCTTGGATGATACAGAAAATGATTAATGGAATGACTGTTAGCCGGTGGGCGTGCATTAACTTTTCGCGGAGTGTGCAAGATAGTGTTGCTCGCACATTTTGTCATGAGCTTGCTCAAATGTGTCAAGTGTCTGGCATGGTAGTTTTCAATATGCTTTTTTCTTTGATCTTTTGTTTTGAACTTTCAAGCATGGAAGCTGGTTTTCTGAGGTCTAGTAACATGGAATTTTCTTTAGGAATTCAATCCAGAGCCTGTCATTCCCATCTACAATGCCAAGCCAGAGCAGGTAGAGAAAGCTTTAAAGCATGTTTATTACTGATTATTCTACAAGAATTAATGAAAGGTTGCTATTTGGTACTTGTATTAATCCTTATTTATTTTCAGGTGATCTCAAGCGTATTTGTGAAACTGACCTTGGTTTAATTTCACAATGCTGTCTGACAAAACATGTCTTCAAGATCACCAAACAGTACTTGGCAAATGTATCTCTAAAGATCAATGTTAAGGTATGTCTGCTACCATTCACATTATACCGCAAATTTGCTAGTAAAACATTGAATTCTACTACAAACTTGTGCTAATTGTTTTATTTTCCCCTCTTGATGCAGATGGGAGGTAGAAACACTGTTCTTCTAGATGCTGTAAGCTGCAGAATACCGTTGGTTAGTGACATACCAACCATAATATTCGGAGCAGATGTTACTCACCCTGAAAATGGAGAAGACTCTAGCCCTTCAATAGCTGCTGTATTGATCTAATCAATCTTCCATTCTCTTTGAAAAGCATTGCAATTATCATTGCGAAACAATCTTGGTGACTAATTTTGGTTATGCAATTTATAGGTAGTAGCATCCCAGGACTGGCCTGAAGTGACAAAATATGCTGGTTTAGTGTGTGCTCAAGCTCATAGACAGGAGCTTATACAAGATTTGTACAAAACTTGGCACGATCCTGTTCGTGGCACAGTCAGCGGTGGCATGATCCGGTAATAGTAATATAAATTTTACTTATCTAAGTTTTGAAGGTTGATGTAGGTTGTTATGTAATATCATTAGGCCATAGTATTTAATTCTCAGGTGTCCCTTTTTGTGCAGAGATTTGTTGGTTTCGTTTAGAAAGGCGACAGGGCAAAAGCCACTAAGGATTATATTTTACAGGTCAGTATCTTTAAGCTCTGATTCAGGTTTATATTTTACATTCTAGATTGATGATAGTGTTACTCACCAGTGTGTTATGATGACATTTGAACAGGGATGGTGTAAGTGAAGGACAATTTTACCAAGTTCTCCTTTATGAATTAGATGCAATCCGGAAGGTGAGAATCATTTTCTTAATGTGATTTACATTTACATTTCTTTTTGACAAAGACATGTTCTGAGATGCAACATGTTATGCAGGCATGTGCTTCCTTAGAACCAAACTATCAGCCTCCGGTAACTTTCATAGTTGTACAAAAACGACATCATACACGGTTATTCGCTAACAACCACCGGGACAGGAGCAGTACAGATAAGAGTGGGAATATAATGCCTGGTAAATTGAGAATATTCCTAACATGCTTATGTACAATATATAAGTGCATTGCTGAATTTTCTGGTATTAATAATAACAATAATGTCTTTTCAGGAACTGTTGTTGATTCTAAAATATGCCATCCAACAGAATTTGATTTCTATCTATGCAGTCATGCTGGCATTCAGGTAGAGCTTTTTTATTTTCTCCCTTGTAACTAAAAACCACATATCATTAGAATGTGAATGAATTCATGAGTTTGCTTACAACTATTAATATGCAGGGTACAAGTAGGCCTGCCCATTATCATGTTCTGTGGGATGAAAACAACTTCACAGCAGATGGAATTCAATCTTTGACAAACAATCTGTGTTACACATATGCTAGATGTACTCGATCTGTATCAGTTGGTAAGCCTATTTGTTTTATGCATAATAGTAGTATAGTACTAAGCACAGGTATTGGATTGTTTAGCTGAATTTTCTTCTTGTGCAGTTCCTCCAGCATATTATGCACATTTAGCAGCATTTAGAGCACGTTTCTATATGGAGCCAGATATGCAAGAGAATGACTCTACAGGTGGTGGTAACAGTGGCGGTCGTGGAGGGTCGAAGGGAACTCGAGCAACCGGAGAGTGTGGTGTGAAGCCACTGCCAGCCTTGAAAGAGAATGTGAAGAGAGTAATGTTTTACTGTTGAGATTGGTAGATGATTATGGAGTGCAGTGTTCATCATCATTTCATATTAGCTTTGTACATTAGTGGTAGCTAGTTTAAGTTTTATAGATCCATGATTATAGTCCTTAATA
>NC_029793.2:146080020-146081695 GCF_000816755.2 Arachis ipaensis | reverse complement strand
AACTTTGAAGATCAATAGTGTTGTAATCATCATTGTAGAAAATTTTGCCTCAAGGCCTTTATAGATCAAGATTAGGAAATTTCCAATATTTTTGTACTTAATTCACCACCACCATAGCTAAATTAAAATAATACAAAACCGGATATATTACCCAAAGATATCATTAATAGGGGTGAGCACGGGTAGTGGGTACCCGATTACCCATCCAAATTCGAACCGAACCAATTAAATTGGTTTTGAAACCAATGGGTAATCAGATCTAACCCGAACCAAATCGATGGCTTTTATTAGTGATTGGTTCGGGTATCGGTTTTGGGGGTGTGGAATTCGAACTAACTCGCGAACCCGATCATATATTAATTAATTAAAAAAATAAAAAATATATATGGTTTTTCCATTAGACAATGATTATTCATTATTAATATGTTTGGATTTTAAAGAGTTTAGTTTTTAATGTATTTGGTGTTTAACATGTTTGGATTATTTCTATTGATGTTACATGTTTGTTGTACTTGTTGAATTTTTAAGATAAAAATTTGGTTTTTTTTTTTTATGAATTTCAAAGTCATCGAGTACCCAATTACCCGAACCGAACCAATCCGTTCTTAATCGGTTTGGTTTGGTTCGAGTACATGTACAAAAAATATAAATCCGAATCAATTACATTTTGATTGGTTCGATTCTAATTTTATCATAAACCCGAACCAAACCGACTTGTGCTCACCCCTAATCATTAATGCACGAAAATAATTAGCTAACAAGTGTTTTAAAGCATTCATTAATAGTTGAAACTCAAGTGAAGTTTTTTTTTTTTTGGTGACTAAACTCAAGTGAAGTTGATAATTAAGAATGGAAGATAAAAATTTAGTTAAATAAATTAAATTATTTAATGTCACGAAAAAGTTGACTGCATCCTAATTTTCACCATTATTAATACCATCTCTCGCTTAAACCAAAAGGACTTGATCAATAGTCGATATCTTAGCTAATAAAAAAAAAATGGTGGCCTAGTTACCAAAAAAAAAAAAAATGGTGGCCTGTAGATTCTTATTTTTGGGTTGGATTTCATATTTTCGAGATGGGCTTGGATCAGATCAGTTCCATAACATTCATTGGTTTCCTATGGCCCAATATAAAATATCCATTGTTATCTAACCCCTCAAAGAAGAAGAAAAAAAGGTTTTTAAATTTTCCAAAAAATTAAAAATGTTTTATTGTTTCACTAATAATTTATATTCAGATATATACAAAAGATGAAAAAATAGCTGTACTACTTTAGTTATGCTAGACATTGTTTTATAAGATAGCTACTTCTATGAAAATGTCTTCACGTAAACTATATTATAAATTGTTACATAATTTAGCATATTTTATTAAATATAATTGACTGATACTAAATATAATTGTGACATGAAAATATGTTCCTAAAAATAACCACCAATTCATAAAACATGAATAACTTCTTAATATCTTATTAGCAATTTATTTCCAAAGAGTTAACTGCACAAGAGTTAATAACTTCTTAAAAATAACAATGCACAAATATTCGCTATCAACTTATATATTAAGTTATTGATTCACTGATCCCAACAAAAATTAAAATGAGAAAATCCAAGGCTTTACTTGTGTGGCACATTCTTAGGCTATTACCTAAGAGATGTGATATTCTACTTGG
>NC_029793.2:146076204-146079991 GCF_000816755.2 Arachis ipaensis | reverse complement strand
ATAATTCACATTCTTTTTGTGCAAGAAGGGGTTGAACCTAGACTCAAACTTAATCCTTATCATTATAAACTACTTTATTCGATCTTGCATATCACAGAAACAAGATTAATTTTCTCTTTTAATAATATTGACTTCCTAATAGGAGGAACAAATGCATGCATACTACTTTACGGATATAATAATAAGAGTAAATGCCCTTTATTATTTCTAATCATTTGTTTGATAAATTTTTCACCTCTTAAAAAATTTAAACACTAAAATTGATTCTTATCTACTTTGATATATGTATGTTTTAGTCTCTGTCTACTTTGAGTAAATGTCATTTTCGATCTCTAACCAGACTGAAACATACATATATCAAAGTAGATAGGGACCGATTTAGGTGTTTAAATTTTTTAAGAAGTAAAAAGTCTATCAGAAAAATGATTAGAGATGGAAAATGATATTTACTCTGATAATAATAATAATCCAAATGAATTGAATTTATAAAATTCTCCTACCATATTATATATGTATAGCAGTCTTTAATTTCATTGAAAACTAGGGCTATGTAGTTGAAGTTATTAATGATAGATGTAGCTCTTTCGGCCACAACTTTTCCAACAAAAGCAGATATGGTTCATGTTTCTCAGACCTTACATTAATATTTTTTTTTTTCAAAGAAAACACTATCCGAAACTAATTAAGCTATTGTTAGGTTAAAAAGAAACCAACATTATTTACTTCTAGCTAAATAATTATTTATTTATTAAAAAGTTTTGCTTATGGCAACTCAGATCCTTTAATGGGGGATCAAGCTAAGGGATGAATAATATATTTATTTAAATTAAAATATTGGGACTGCCTCCGAGACTTCCCAATTTCCCATTGTTTTATACAAAACCTGCCTGTTCTCTTAATTAATGGTGGGTATATAAGCATAGAAATATGATAAACAAATTAAAGTTATGTTCATAATAATGAATGAGATTTTAATAAAATTAAAGTTCCAAAAGTAGGGGACCTTTTTATGAATTTTGCCTTCATATATAATATTCTTCAAGCCCAGGCATATGCTTAATAAGTTTATTTAATCTGATTTAATAGACTAGGCCATGTTAGTTTTCCCAAAGTTAATTACTTTAATTTTCCCATTTACGTTTTTTATATCTCCTTATTATTATTCCCATTATCCATTATTGTCTGTGCATTTATTATTACATTATCTAATTAATTTTGATACACTACATAACACACATTAATTTTCGTCTCTTATGTTGTCCAAATTATTAGTTTTCTTATGCATTCTCAGTCCACAATTATTCAACCACTCATTAATTTAAAACTAAATTCCAATTATTAATAATTTTCTCGATATTATTACAATTAAAAATAGAAAAATTATCAATAATTAACACAATCTTTGATTCAGAAGTTAGGTTAAACTCAACCATATGCACTTAATTACCTATACGAATCCAATTGTCTATTCTCTTGCCAAATTTAGCAATAAATGAAGCTTTATTTTAAAATGTAAAATGCATGTTTTGGAGAGTGCAAACACTACAACAATACTATATATGAAAGGCATTGTTCTTGTTTAATATCTGTCAGTTACTCATATTTAGAAATCAAAATCTCAATTGTGTAGGTATAATAATATTTGTTGAAGCAAGAGGTTATGAATTTTACAATATAGTCCAGTAATGTGTCATTTCACAGTATAAGAGTGATGTGTAACAGCCCAGACCAGCCAAAACCTCTCACACTCACTCGTCAAAACATGTCATGCTAAGGAGAGGTATCCACACCCTTATAAGGCATGCTTCGTTCTCCTCCCCAACCGATGTGAGACCTTACATGATGTGCATAAAAAAACTACAACCAGAATTAAGATGAGATTCATTATTATAACATGTCTAGTAATAACAATTAATAGATAAAGACAGAAGGGAAAAAATTGGGAGAATCAAAACCACTGACACATTGTGTATATTAGGTACTCTTTGCAGATTGAAAGCTATGTGGAATCTTACCAAAAGGAAAAACAAAGAAAGAGGGCTTCAAGCCCAAAGAAAAATCCCTTGAGAACCAAAAATGGACAAAGAAGAGAACAAGAAGAGGAAAAGCAAACAAACAAGTAAACATCTACAGCTACATCAACAACAACAACGACCAGTTGATTTTATTATATGATGATGGAGACATATATGGTGGTGCTGCTTCTTGCTTAGGCTACCCTTTTCTTGTCAGAAATCAATCTGCACACTTCACACTTGATGCTCAACATGACATAATCAATAGATTGTTCATGTGATACTACTATTCCAATGAAATTCAAACCAATTTCTCTAGCTAGGAATGAATGATCCAATGTGAAAACTGCCAAGAAAAAGGTGTATATGTACATACACAGATCCTAGCAAGATGAGCAAAGTACATTGAGATATTGAGAATCTACCATGACTTCAGCAATGGAATAGTAACTTTGTCCCATTTGAGCGTTTTTCTCAGACCAAGTAGCATCATTCATTGGCTTAATTAGTACTCAGTGGTGGATGTGATGAGCCATATATGCATTTTAAATTTGCAGTAAATTAAATCACATAAGTTAACTAAGCCAATAAGAACAAATTAAAAATTAATTAAGGAAAGAAAACCCTAATTAAGTGCATGGTGAATGCCAGATTGTGTTTAAACTTCAGGGTAAAATAGTTCAGAGGACCTTAGAAATAAATCCAGAAACTATATATATACCGTGTAGACTATTATTATGAACCCTAATTTCAGGGCCATATATATATAAACAACAAAAAACAAGAAAAGATAAAAGGGTATTATGTATGTAACGGCATAGAAACTCAGCTCAAATCGATAAATTTAACCAAAAAGATTATAATAAATTGTAAGTGGCATATCAATCTCCAATGTCAAGAAGGCTCGGTGACCAAAGCACGAATTGGATCTTAAAATCGTGAATATAATGCACCGAGCCGCACAATGCATCAATTCCTGTTTCTCAAAACCCTAACAATCATATCATGCCTAAACCTTAATTATTATTCAAATTGAACAAGCAACACAAGAACAAATAGTAATTAATATCTTATATTATCTCTTTGATTATATTGTTATACTCAAAAAATAGAATAAAAAATTAAAGGGACAAGAGAAAGCACGAGAGAGATCGATAGTACTTATAGAAAAGCCTGCAGATTATGAGAAAAACAAGAAGAGGATATGTGTGTATATATATATATATATATAATCATCACTATATAGAGACACCTGTACATACATGTGCGTTGGTAATTTTACAAAAGAGTAGAGTGGGAAAAGAAAGACTAGGGTTCCTTAATTCATGCTTCCAACAACTAGGTGAAACTGCCACATGATCTGATCTCACCCCAACAAATCATAGGAGAGGGAAAGTTAAGATCATGCTGGCAGCTTCAACTTGTAGTGGTGCATGATCATCGATGATGATGCTGGAAAGAACTCTCTACGGTGATGAATGATTATGAGAGTCATAGGGAAAAGATACAGAGAGTTTCTATGCTGCTTTGGTTAGGGTTTGGATGGAGAAGAGAGTTGGAGGAAGTACTATTATATATAGCAGAGTCCAGGGTAAGAAAAACTCAGCTAAAATCGACTTCACCGTAAAGTTGATATTTGAAAGTGATTAGATGAAAATTGAGTCAAATCAATCAAATTATCTAACGGGTATCAAGTATCAACTTTACCTGAAGTACTATATTTTTTATTTAGTTAAATATTTTTGTTGGTATAATTTTATTAGAAGATGAAT
>NC_029793.2:146073949-146076113 GCF_000816755.2 Arachis ipaensis | reverse complement strand
CTATTAGTGAATATGAATTTAATCTATAGTTTTTTTTTTTTTCTATCCTTTGTGTTGTAATATTTGTTATCTATAAGTGAAGGAATATTAGGGGGAGGTAAAGGCCATGGGAGAAAGAAATTAAAAAAGTGGTCCCAATTGGTTGCAAATTGAATATTGTCACGCCAACACTAGCACCATGCAGTTTGCAGACACAGCATAGATAGCGAGTGTTTTCTATATATATTACACAAGCATTAATAACTTTTGGGTTCTGTACCAAGGAAGTGGGGAACCCTTTTATTAACACATACACTTTCTTTCTCTTTCTCTCTCTCAATATTTGTGTGTGAATGTGAGAAGAAAAATTAGTGAACATGATGAGGCAAAAGGAAAATTAGAGAGTGCTTTTGCTTATATGAGGGGACCAGTTGCATGGCCACATAGGCAATGCATGATGCATTCAAGAACAAGCAAAAGCATCTTGGCATATATAATACATATATTTATATAAGAGTTTATTTTTTATATTCTGTTAATATAAAATATTTTATACAATCGTGTAATTATATCTGTTTTTTTAAATGATCATTCATACGGTTAATATAAAAAATGGTGAAAATTCAGATGCAGTCGATTTCACGTGAAGTTGATAATTGAGAGCTGTTAGATGATTTAACTAATTTGACTAAATTTTCATCTAATAGTTCTCAACTATCAACTTCACGTGAAATCCACTGCAGCTGAGTTTCTACCATAAAAAATAATTATTTTTACTGACGTAAAATTACATAATTAGATACACGTATAAAACTATTTTACAGTTGTAGTGCATCAAAATTAAATCTATTTATATAAATATGAGTTTTTTTTTTCTTTCTTTTTTTCTGTTGGAAATTTGCCATTTGTCGAATGCTTGCTTCTGGTGTATCGGGTAGGTGCCAGCTGCACATATCTACTTATTGGAAACATTTGATACTGGTGATTAGGAAAACGAATCATTAGTTAGAAAAATTAAATGCTATGTGGAACCCTTTATTTCTTGTTATAGTTTGGGCTAGTGACATGATAGATCTAAAGTATAAATGACATTATCCATTTTATAGTTTTATGTGTTCCAAATGTAATTATGTTTAGTTAGGAAGGTTGAAGAAGGAAGAGGAAGATGTTACCATTGCAGACGTATGTATATGTGAGTCATTTTCCATTTGGCATGTATAGAGCAAGCGCATCATAATAGATACAAACTTCAATACTCACAAATGTGTTTAAATGAATTGACCCATTTTACTTTACTTTTATTTTTTAAAACCATAATATTAAAGAGACAAAAAAAATCGATTTAAATAGTCTAAATTTATTTTATTTAATATTTATTTATTATAAAATATATTAAATAAAGTNTATAATATAATCCCATCGATTCTTAATTAAATTATAGGAAATTTTTGTAATTTATTTTAAAACTGGATGCATTTTCTTCTTTATCATGGAGTGAAAATTATATATATAATTGATTAATAATAGCGTTAAGAATCTTTCAGATGCAGAATAGTGGTGAACAAATATTAATTAGTATTGATATTATACTTATCAGATTTTACTTTATTAGAATTAAGTTTAAAATGTTAAATATTAACATATTATAATCATTTTGATTTTATTCTGTGATAAAAAAAAATTCACCATTTGGAAATTTTTGTTTTAAAACTGGATGCATTTTCTTCTTTATCATGGAGTGAAAATTATATATATAATTGATTAATAATAGCGTTAAGAATCTTTCAGATGCAGAATAGTGGTGAACAAATATTAATTAGTATTGATATTATATATTATACTTGAAGAAAGCCACGTGCAACTGGATTTGTCAAGAGTCAAGAATATAGAAAGTGTGAAAAAGATTTCTTTGTTATATATGAACCGAATAAGTATTCTCTATTTTATTTGGACTAGGTATTTTATATTTTATATGGAAAATGTGGGGGTGGCGGCTATAATTTGTGATATATGTGTGGTGCAATGTGGACTAAAGTGAGAAGCCAAAGTGTCAATAATCAAGAGAATATTTACGAAAAAGAGAATCACATTTAAACATACATGTGGTTCGTTGATACTTATGACTTTTTTCTAATTTTTTAAGTACAATTATACTTCATCATTTAAGAGATTAAAAAGGGAGTAA
>NC_029793.2:146064386-146072333 GCF_000816755.2 Arachis ipaensis | reverse complement strand
AATTTTTAAAACAATTAGTACGATTTTTAAAAATTATAAGTAAATATAATTTATGATTAAAAGAAAGTGTAAAAAATAATTATTATTTGCAATTTGCATATATGTAATTAAATTCATTTTTATGAAATCAACACATTTATTTTTTATAAATAAGCAATAATTGGTGAATCAGAAGAAAGCCACGTGCAACTGGATTTGTCAAGAATATATAGGTTAGAAAGTGTGAAAAAGATTTCTTTGTTATATATGAACCGAATAAGTATTCTCTATTTTATTTGGACTAGGTATTTTATATGGGTACTTTAAAATGTGGGGGTGGCGGCTATAATTTGTGATATATGTGTGGTGCAATGTGGACTAAAGTGAGAAGCCAAAGTGTCAATAATCAAGAGAATATTTACGAAAAAGAGAATCACATTTAAACATACATGTGGTTCGTTGATACTTATGACTTTTTTCTAATTTTTTAAGTACAATTATACTTCATCATTTAAGAGATTAAAAAGGGAGTTTTAAAAAAAGATTAATAGTTATAAGTTATTAAGTACGATTTAATTTTTTTAAAAATTTATTTAGTATTTAGTCTAATATAAATAAAAATCCAGTCTAACCTAAATATTAATGATTTCTAATATTTAAAAAGTAAGTAACAATATTAAAAAAATATAAAAAGATATTATTACTAATATTTTTTAATTAAATAAAATTTTTCAATTCTCATCAAGTAGATTTTTTTTTTCTTGTGACCGTCCTTCTTGATTTATTTAGTATTAATTTTTTCTGTTTCAACTACTACAACTGAGAGTTTTTTTTCAACTATGAATATTGTGAACAATAATTCAGAAACAAAATGAAAAATAAATTTCTTGCTAATTGTCTTTTAATTATATTGAAAAGAAAATTGTAGAAAAATTTGATACAAATTCTATTATCGATGAATTTTATGAAATGAGGAATTGACCACTTCGTTAATAAAAAGTACATATATATTTTTTGTACTTTAAAATATATTCTCTATCAGTATATTTTTGTAATGCATTTTATATTATATAATTTTTTGCATAATTTTTTAATATTTTATATGTTATTGGTCCCATGATACTATTTCTAGATCCGTCTCTGGCTAAGAGGACTAATAAATTAAGAGTAAATTAATCATATAAAATTTGAAAAGGAAGCTAAGGGATTAAGTACATAAAATGCTTCTTCAATGAATCAAGGTACTGATGAATGATCACCCCTAAACTTATTGTGTCAGTATTGTTCTGCATAAATTCAATTATTTGGAGATAGGATATATAATGAATTAATTAGGTTTTAGGGTTCGGGGAATAATTTATAAACGATAAGTTGATATTGTTTGAGCTACGATTCAGAAATTAAATTTTTACGAGAGATGGATGGTTTGGATTAAAGAATTTATGATATCATCAGTTTTGTTATTATAGATGGTTAATCTCAATTTTTTTAAGCTATGTAAAACGTTAAGATAAGTTGATCTTTTATCTTTCTATTTTTTTTTTTATGCAGATAAATTTTTTCATCTATTCCACAGAATTTTCGGATTGAAACTTAATTAGAAGTTTTCAAAAATTAACCATTTGTTTTTTGCAGTCCGTTTTTGTAAATCAAGTGAGGAAAAATGTTAGAATTTGTTCTAAATTTCATAGATGTGTGAAAAGATCAGTAATCAAAAGATAAATCTAAATAAATCCTCAGTCTTCTTTAGCAAAAATTTTTTGATCTACATTCGAGATTATTTAGCCAATATTTTTCTTGTTTCTTATGTTAGAAACTATAATAATATAAATATTTAGGACTTATGACTATGGTACAAATATTAAAAAATGGTAATTGAAAAAAAAACTCTTTTATCGTCTAGTGACAGAAAAAATTCTAATCAAATTCGTCACAACAGTAATTTCTATTTACACTTTTAATTGTTTTAAATTTTTAGAGATATTACTTGAAGAGATACAAAAAATTATGTTCTAATTTTAGTGGAGTTATAGAGAAATTGAACGAAAGATGCAATAAATTGAATGGAAGATTTTTTATAGGACGAAATTATAAAAAGAGTTTCAATTTCAAAGATTTAAAAATTCTTAACATTGTCATGCTCGCAAAACAAATATGAAAACTTCTATTCAAAATAAACTCTCTGATCAGTAAAATTTATCAGAATAAATATTATAAATATTCTGATTTTCTCAAGATTGAAGTGAAAACAAATCTTTTTTGAGATTAGCACAATGTAATAGAAGAGAAAAAAATGTAAAACAAAAAAGAGGTATTCTTTGAGAAGTTGAAAAAAGTTTCTCTATAAAAATTAAGAAAAATTACAATAATCATTCTCAATACAAAATTACATGAGTCTAATAAAGATAGAGTTATTTGGACTGTTTAATTTTATTAATAAAATTTATGTACTTACCTTTGATTAAAAAAGGAATTTAATTTTAATATATTAAAGAATATAAAAAAATTATATAATTATCTAATTAAATTTATATGTTGAAATATTTTTTAAATAATAGATATAAAAATTAATTATTTTTACTAATATATCAATATATGATTAATTGGATATGTAAAACTTTTTTTATGCTAAGAGGACATGAAATTAAATTCTTAGTTTAAAGATGAACTGTTAATCAAGTTGCTAAGCATGATGCAGTTTTTAAATCATTACTTAATGCGATAATAATAGGATAGTAGATAGGAATTATAGGGCTATAAAAGCCTCGATTTTGTTCTGATTTTGTCGTATTGATGTTTACAATCTATTGGTTTCCAAAGGCAAAGTTGCTATCTTGCAAATAAAACACTTGGCTACTTGTTTGTGTTTCATTATTCAACAAATAATAAACCCAACTTAATTAGGCCAGCGTGATACTTCTCATGGTTTTAATTATAAACAATCAAATTGTTTATCCAGGACAATTGAGTTTAAAAGCTAGCTTTGATCATATTCAAATTGATTTCAGTTGTTTCGAGAATATGGGATTATATCCTTTATGTGATTGTAACATTAGCATCTTTAACTACTCGAATATGCAGGTAAATCATTAGCATCCTATGATGCACGGACTGATAGAGACACGAGACACGACACGAGACACATCGATATACAAATTTTAAAATCTTATATGATACAGGAACACGTATATATATAAAATATTAAATTTTTTTTAGATAAATTGTAACGATATTTTGATATTTTATTGATATTAAAATATAAATTAAAATTTTTTATTATTTTTAATGTCTTATTTTAATTATATCAAGTATTTAAAATATTTTTTATTTTAATAAATAATAATATATATTATATCTAAATTTATTTTAAGAATATCTGTTAAGAATAAGACTGGACACGCTGACACGTGATGGTATTTAGGTGTGTCCAAGCGTGTCTGGGGAATAATTTTTTTATTTTTTATTAAGATACGGTTGGACACTACAGACACGCGTGTCGGACAAGTGTCGGTAAGTGTCGTGTCTGAAATGTGTCCGACACGCGGACACCAGAACTAAACGAAGTGTCCGTGCTTCATAGTTAGCATCATTTGCTTTATTTGATGCACTGATATTTTACACAATCGTATAATCATATCCATTTTTTTAGATGACTATTTATGGATTTAATGTGAAATGTAATTATTTTTACTGATATAATATTAGTATTACGTAATTGAATATACATATAAAACTACTTTACACTGACAGTGTATCAAAATTAAATTCTTAATTTATTAATTAATATACATCGTTGGTATGAAATTATTTTATATAAAATTTAATTAAATATTAATATACGAGTAAACTCAATGTATTTGGATATAATTCCATATACATAGAATTTATCAATACACTAAAATATCAAAGTGTCAAATATTTTAAAACTAAAAACTTATTAAAAATCTGAACAATAAATTTGAACTGATAGAACTTAATTACATCAATTTTTAAGATTGAAAAAATACAAACCATAACATCAATACAATTCTTTACATTATATTCATTATTCAATATTGAACGAACCTTTTGCTTTAATCTAGAGGCGTATCATTTAGTAATTTATAACCATTAACTGAATGTTTTTAGCCCATCAGGAGATTCAAAATAGCACCACAATGGAAATATATAAACATAGTAAATATATTAATCTGATATTTTAGATTTTCATGGTGTTCAAAAGAATTATAGAACAAGAACCTCATATAGATTTAAGAATCAAACACGTTTCCAAATTGAAGTAAACAATAGTTAATAATATGAAGCTATGAAATAATTTTGACAGAAACAGCATTCTAGCTGCTTACAATTTTGAAGAAAGCAATATATCCAAATGTTCGTACGCAGCTTCCATTTGCTCAGTAACTGTAGCAACAACGTCGGAGTTAGTTTTTTTTTTTTTCTTTTTATCAACTTTAATAAAACCTTTTTGGGATGGTCGATGCCTAAAAACGCTTACGGGTCGCATTATTATTAGACGTATTAATAAATTGGTTATTTTTTAATTTCTTAACAAATTAAAATAAAACCGATTTTTTTTATAACAATAACAATAAATCTAATTTTTTTTAGAAATTTAATTGTATTTTTAAATTTTTAAGGATTTAAATGTCCGCAAAACAAAAAATTAGGGATATATTTATCTTTTTTATAAAAAAAATTAAAGATATTCGATTTAGATTGTGTAATTTGATCGGATCAAATCGGGTCTAATAATTATAATGTAGACAATTGGGTTTATTACTGTTGCTATAATAAACCAATTTTATTCTAATTTATTAAAAAATAAATTATTAACCGGTTTAATAAAAATATCCAATAATAACATGACACATGTAAACGTCTTTAAAAAAAAAGATATTTTTAGTGTCTTTATTAAAGTGGCCTCTAACTTTTTTTGGTGATTGAACTTTAATAAATGTATCTTATATTAAAAAAGCAAACATCATTTATTAATAAATCATGCTTAATAAATTGATTAATTATACTAAATAAATAATATTAATATTATCAACTTTAATATGTGATAATATTAATATATGATTAAACAAGGTACAAAACTACCAATTAAATCATGCGTTTATTATTTCTTCATTTTCTTTTTTTTATTTCAGTAAATATTCTCTTTTTAATTTTCTCAGAAGTAATATGATATTAGCTTGATTTGATTTTCGCAAGATTGAAAGGCTGTCTATCTTTCGTTTTCTTGGTATAGTTGGTTAGGTTTTTGTGCCAAAATTGTAATTGTTGCCACTAATGGAAAAATTACTGTTACCATTTACCACTGAAACAACATGGTCCACCATGTATAGATTGAAACAAAAACAGGCTGGCTAAAAGCCAGGGGCCAGAGTTTGTGGTCCGGTTCTGAAGAAAAGCATGCTCCATTTGGCTACTTGGGGTGGAGTGAGTCATACCAATGTAACAAAATTAGAGACAAGAAAAGTAAAAGGAGTATTCAATACTCCCCATCCAAAGGCCAAAGCATGCTTTGCTAGTTTGCTTCATCTGAAACCAAAAGAAAGTTATTTCCATTCTCTTGCTTCATTGGATTTTCCTGTCACATATGCAGTCTAGTTAAGACTCATGTCATGAAAATTTACCACGTTTGGTTCTCATTTGTAAGCTGTGACATGATGAATTGAAAAGCATCCCAAAACTTGTCATAAGTAAAACTACTGGGGATGAGTGATGAGTGATGAGTGCTCATTGGCTCATTCCTTAATGAGCAGTGAGGTAGGGCCTTCCCAGAAATTATTTCTGCTTGTGTTTGTTTGTGTTGGGTCCACAGTGTACTTCCACAAATAGAAAACGGGTTTGTTTCGTAAGAACCCTACATGCATATAGGATACTGGAGGGGTGGAGGACCAGAGGAAGGATATGGCAGATATTAGAGAGAGATAGTACAAGTGTAGAGTGGTCCAAAGTTAGCTGCTAATGCATGCCAAGACTTATTACTCCATAAAAGAGCACCTAGGACAAATAAGCAACTATAGCCTAATTAAATAATTTTAACTAGTTGATAGCATTAGCTGTTCAAAGGTGGCTACTGACACCTCTCTTGCACACCCCCTAACCCAAGATTAATTTGTTAGAGATCAAGAAAACTTTTTCCCCCTTTGGGTAAAAGACTTAATCATTTAAGAGTTATAATGATTTCAACTGCAGCTCAGGGAAAAGATGAAATATAAAGACATAGGTAGAAGGTAAGTATTCATTGCCGGGAGTTGCCAACAACCTAGCCAGAGGAACAGTTGAGAGTTTATGACACAGCATTATTAATCAACATAAAAGAACTAGCAAATAGCAATACAATATAATTTCTTTCATGTAAATGCATCTACTGATCTACCAAGATTTACCCGAGAAATAAACGGTTTGTTTGCCAACTAATTATTTTAGAACAGCCAAATATATATATAAGAAAACAATCATTCATCTCTCTTATAATCTGGCAAAAAATATATGCTCAATTACATCTGGATACAATTCGAAACTACAACAGATTACAATTCGACGGGGCCTGATAAATTAAATGGGGAATGCCTGAGTACATCTCAGACATTAACAACCTAGTAGACCTAGATAAAAATACAGATTTCAATTACCCTACACTATATTAGAGCCGCATAAGTCACTGACCTGGTAAAGAATGGTTATTCTTGAATAAGTCCTACCTAAAACTTTATGAAGAAAAAGAATGAATATAATTTATTCTAATAATATAACATTGACGGGCTAGAATATATTTCCCAGGACAGGGCTGCCCCAATAGCCTACCTAAATCTTCCTATCATCTTGTGCTTGTAAACGGCCTGTGCGTGCAAGTAGCATTTCATGGATTTCTTTAGCTGTAGGACGCTCTGCAGGATTTTCTTCCATGCATCTATGAAACAACCCAACAAGGAATTTCAGCAAGTCTGCCTCTGCATCTGATTTTTCCAGGTCTTCACCAGATTGAATTACTGAGGGTTCACTCATTGAACTCAATGCCTCCAGTTCATCTATTAATCGTGGCCGCTTACCCATCTGCATAGATCATGGTAATAAAAGAAAAAAGATAATTGTAAATTGGGGTTGAGCATGAATAAAATAATAGCTCAACCAGAGGCAGCAGGGTATAATATAACTATTTGCATGAACGAAGGATAATCATACCTGCAGACTGTCATGGATGTCTGAATCAGGCACTCCATAATATGGAATTTGCAGAGTCAGTATCTCCAAAAGTAAACATCCAAATGACCAAATATCAGCTTCCTGTAACAAAGATAAAAGGAGGTAAATTACAACCCTAAATGATAATATGTCTAGAAAAACAGCAGACTGACTTGTTTCCAGTACATACTTATTGACAAAAGGCCATGAAAGATGAATTAAATTACTGAAATTACTAGGTATGATATCATAAATTCAACGCCAATAAACAATATGACAAAACGTGATAGATACACCAGAAGATCAGGCAGGATAAATAACAAGTATATCTTACCAATCCATAAGCGCGTTCTTCATACATAGTCCGCATAACTTCTGGAGCCATCCACCGTGGTGTTCCAACACATACACAAGGAGGTGGAGTTCCCATATGTGCAATACAGCAAGCATGCATACGTGATCTTAGTGGCACTGCACTGTCAAAATCACACAACTTCACAGTGGGAGTTCCATCATCAGTCTTTCTATCCAAATCAAACAGGATGTTTTCACTTTTAATGTCCCGATGAATTATGTGCTTTGAGTGCAGCTCTGACAAGGCACAGGAGACATCTCTGGCGATATACAACGCCAACTCCATAGGGACATGCTTTTCACCAGCTTCTGATAGCTTTTCCAAATAATTCTGTGAGAACATGAAGTGAAAATTTAATAAAATAACAAAAAAAAAAAAAACATGATAATAATATCCAATATATAATAGAAAATGTT
>NC_029793.2:146044745-146062962 GCF_000816755.2 Arachis ipaensis | reverse complement strand
TAATAATAGCCGATATATAATAGAAAATGTTTTTACTTTCAAGGAGCCGCCATCAACATACTCCATAAAAATTGCAGATCTTAATATGCGATTGTGAGGCTTGCCATCAGCTGTGGAAGTCCATTGGCACGATATTTCGTGTCCATACATTTCCACTATGCAGGGATGTTTTAAAGAACCTAGAATTCTAACTTCTCCCAAACAATTATAATCAAAATTTCTAATTTCGGCTGCTGAACTTCCCTGCACGTCCAAAGTACGTACCTGCACCATCCCAGGATATATGTAAAAAGCATTGCATTATATTATATCCAAATAACAACAAGACATTATAAAAGGAGGAAGTGGAGCACCCCATGACCATTAATGGATAATCACATACCTTTGCTGCAGCCTCAACTGACCCAATTTTGCACGGAACTAAAGTAGTGGAAGCTTTTTTCTTAAGTTCATCACAAGTAGAGAGAGATGGAAACAAACAATCAGGACCATGACTTCCACGAGAAGAAAGGGGGATCGTGGCTCGACTAAGAGGTACATACCTACATACCAAGTTAACTCATCAAATTCTGAAGAACCAGACTGTATGTATTTCCACTAAAGTCACAAAATTAAACAAGTTTTATAGGCAGAGGTTAAGTATGTAGAGTTTCATACAAGGTTAAGTTTCATAAAGATATCACACAAACATTTTTCCATAAAACCACAGCCAGATTTCCAACATCAGTTTTGATTAAGACAATTTCGAATCATCAGCAAAATTGAGAGGATATTTGATATTAGCAACACAAACTTCTTTTTAAGGAGGACACCAATTCGGGCCTCGGAGGAGGCACATTAAATACCTGCAGAAGTATTCAGGATCCTTCTCTTCTCTTATGTCATGGGGTCGACAAGCATCAACCAGCATTCGGACCCATGTATCACCCCTCTTAATCAGAATGATATTCCATGCATGTGGGGAAAAGTCCAAGTACCCCCTGACAAGCTCACAAGGCACTGCTGGCACCATATGATCGCATAAATACTGTATATGAAAAAAACTTGCATCAGATAATCACAATCAGGGGGCAAAAGTAAAGAAGCTACAGCACAACATATGCACAAGAAATTTAAGCATGGATACAACTATAATCACCTTCAAAAGCAGAGCTCTATGTCTACATACACCATACTGCACAGAACCAATAGGGACTATGATTGAACTTCGTCTTTTTTTAATAGAATCGATACATTGTTCAGAGATTCTAGAAAGAGTGATATCTTCTATGGTGTTTACAGCAGGTTTTTTAGAAGAAGTCATACTGGTGCTGCTTCCAGCTGAGCACGTACAAACAAAAGGCTTATTATAGTTTGAACCTGACACAGATTTCCGTGTTCTTTCTACCATAGCACCTCTATCGCTGCCACCAAAATGGTCCGATACAAAGAGTGCAAGCAGTGAAGCTGTCTGCAAGCTATCAACTACGGCATGCATCCCACGTGTATTTAAACCATTTAACTTTTTCAAATTTGTGACCAGTGCCTGAGCAGAGAGCAATATAGCATCCAACTCTTCGTCCCTTTTTCTGAAAGAACAAAAAACATTTAAATCATCACTAAAGCAAATTGATCATAAGGATGATGATGATGAAGGTGGTGGTGGTGGTGAGGATGATAATAACCTGTCTAGTAGGATGACCTCACGAGAATCAAGGCACTGATTCTGCTCATAACTCTCAAGAGGCATAAATGGCCGATCACGTCCTGCATCATAAAACCCATCCGACAGATGGTCTTCAAAGCCACAAATTGAGAACTTACTGTACTTGCACGCCAATATTGAGGCATCAACAATTGGTTTTCTAAACTTGCATGGTTTAGGATTGTCAAGATGCCGATCTGAATACCTCTTTGTAGAAGAACACTTCAAAATCTCCAAAGATTGTTCATCCTGTTCACCAGGTCCATTTAAGGATGCATCTCTTTCATCTTTACATTCAGCAGTATGGCAATTGTCACTAGAAAATTGCTTTTCTAATATTACTTCATCCTTATTACTACCACTTAAATTATCATTTACTTCTTTTTCAGAGAATATTCTTTTCCCATTATCATCCAGATTCACATGGTCTGATACAGTTTCTTTGCAGCTTGCAGCAGCAATGTTTCCAGACTCAGAAATTATTTGAATATTATTGCTCAATAACTGATCTTGATCTACAACTTTCCACTTCCTGCTGTTATTCAGGCGCTCTTGACGAGCTTTTTGCTGTAAATAAAACCGCCGCTTCCACCTTTTACCTGACTTCCGGGCTGAGAAACATCTACTGCTAGATGAGGTACTAGTTAATGTGCTTGATGAGGTATTATGAGCACCTGTAAAAGATTTAACAGGAGCATAATTCAGCTCAACATGCAGGAATAATTCAAACATTCATAAACCAGAAGGGGAGAGCATGCACAAATTAAGAAAAAAGCAAAATAGGAAGGAAATTCAGGCCTCACCATTAGAAATTGTTCGATCATTTTCCTGTTGACTGCTTTCATAGACATCCATTTCAACAGAAGAACTGCTACAATCATCGTTACACCCACTTTCATCATTTCCTTCCAGTTTACAGCATATCCATGAAGGAATGTGAAAAACGCTGAGCAGCTTGTTGTACTTGAAATATAAAAAATAAAAACAAATTTGTTCAATTTATATAATTAACAAAAGGCATAGGAAATAAAATTTTTAAAACACAAATAACTAAGTTTACAGTTACAACCTACAAACACATAGAATGAAAATATGGACAAACGTGAGCTCGCTGGTGTACCCAGAATCATTACAATGTGCTTTACAGGCAAACTACAGCTACTAAATCAATACCTTGGATGCACAGAGGCACCTTCAATGTGGTGTTCCTCCATGTCAAACACTGTCAGATTCCACCAAATTAAATGCATATTAACAAAAATTCAAGCATAGAAACAGAGAAAATGTTGCATATCATACAGTTGGAAAAACAATCAGCCAAATATGGAATCTACTATTGGCAGATTTCTTTGGATAAACCACAAAGCTGATGTAACAAATCCAAACAAGATCAAATATATGGACCTTAATATAAAACTGAAAACAGCTATCACAAATACACAGAATTTTCAGGTCCACACAGAATTCCATTATAAGGAGAGGAACAATTAACAACATACACAAAGATAAGATTCAGCATATCAAATGACTAACCAAATAAAAAACAGCAAAAGCACCATCTGATCTTCAATAACACATAAAATTGAAATTGAAAAGAACAGCATTGTTACAAAACTACCCTGATTCAACAAATCATGGCTTAGGTACCTGAAGATTTAAGAGCTGAAGCCTACACATGGAACCAAGTTCAATAGAGCCTAACGAAGTCAACCTATTATTTGAAAGGTCCAAACTCTCCAACCTTGTAAGAGAGGTCATTGTGGACGGTAGCTCCACTAACTTATTATTCGCAACTTTCATGGTTATTAAGCTATTCAAGCAACTGATCTCTGACGGCAATGTCTTCAATTTATTGAATGAAAGGTCAAGATACTCCAGATTCTTTAAGCATCCAATTTCCGGAGGTAGATACCTAGTTTGTTTTTTAAAGAAAAAAGAAAAGGGCATATCAAAACAGAGGAGATATTAACAAAAGGAAATTATTTGCACCAAACTTAACACTTAAGAACAATGAACCTTGACACTATCAATACCCAAAGTTAACTATCACTCCATTCTAAAACCACGACCAAGTAAAAGAAAGCAAAGTATTCATTGATTCACTTGATTAAAATACTCTGCCTCAAGCTGAATCGACCCACCACAATAGTAAAACTCCCTGAGCTGGTTTTCTCTATTCGAACTTAGAATTTGCATAACTAAACGTGGCTTAAAGCAAGCACATTTTTCCATCAGCAGAAAAACAAAAAACTAACCTGATAGAAAAATGACAAATAGAAAGCTTAGTCAATCGCTTAAGGGCAGCAATCTCGGCCAACAATGGAAAAGCCGAAGGCCTTGGTGGCCCTCTGGAGAGCTCGAGCTCCTTCAACCCATTCAGCTTGTGAAGCGGCAACCCACCGATCCCAGGCGAAGAAATCTTCATTTGCAAGCACTCCAGTGCCGTCATTCCCCTGAACTCCGGAGCGAACAAGTTCACCTCGTTCCCAAAGAACTTCAGCGTCTTCAACCGCGCCAGAGCACCCACCCACTTCGGAACCAAGCTGTAAACGTTCCTGTAGAGGTACAAGCTCTCCGCAGCGGAGTCCTCCGCGGTCTCCTCCTCCGCCGCCGAAAACTCCAGGCTCTTCCCGGAAACGTCGAGGGCCACGCCTTCGTCGGTTGTGGAGTCCGATGAATCGGTCGCGGGGGAACTGGATTCTTCTTGGGGTTTCTCGGGATGGCTGCGGGTTTCGGAGGCGGGTTCATCGGAGTTGAGGAGCTGCATTGTGTGGAAGGAGAGAAATTTTTGGGGAAGAATTTGGGAAAATTGTGGGTAGGGATTTGAGGAGGAAACCCTAGAATCTAGAGGATGCACTTGCTTGCAGAGCAGATTATTGTTGATGGCAGCGGGTGCATTGAATATTTGGGGGCGCTACTACTAGTCGCGAAGGGAGACGTTGGTTCCCAAACGCTGTGCGAAAATACGATGTTACCCCTAGGTTTTGACGTTAATTACTGGGGTGTGTTTTCGGTGGTGGTCTATGAAGCACGGACACTTTGCTGAGTTGCCGTGTCCGCGTGTCGGACACATTTCGGACACGACACTCACCGACACTCGTCCGACACGCGTGTCTGCTGTGTCCAAACCGTGTCTCAATAAAAAATAAAAAATTCTTCTCCGGACACACTTGGACACACCTAAATACCATCACGTGTCAGCGTGTCCGGTCTTATTCTTAATATATATTGTTAAAATAAATTTAGATATAGTATATATTATTATTTATTAAAACAAAAAATATTTTAAATACTTGATATAATTAAAATAAGACATTAAAAATAATTAAAAAATTAATTTATATTTTAATATCAATAAAATATTAAAATATTATTACAATTTATCCAAAAAATACTTTATATTTTATAAGTATGCGTGTCCCCGTGTCATGTAAGATTTTAAAATTCGCGTGTCGGCGTGTCCCGTGTCGTGTCGTGTCCCGTGTCCGTGTCAGTGTCCGTGTATCATAGGTGGTGGTCACTGGTCAGAGTCAAAAGTGGCTGCGGAGCTACAAAGAGAAAAGAAACGGAGTATTGCTGCCGTGCCAACTGCCCAGACAGTTAGTAAAACGGAACTACGAGCTTCACGTGCTCTCTTAGGTTGGACCATCAAAATGGGCCAAGTCTTGGCCATCCGGCCAATCCATTTATCTGTTCATAACTTCAAATAAATAAATTTTGCCCTTTGGTCCAAAAAAAAAAATGTTTTAAAATTAAATTCGTTTAAATTCTGAAATAAATAGACTAAATTTGATTAACTAAAAAAAATGACAAATTAAACGAGCTAGTTTGCAAACTAAGTGGGTAGTCCATTACATTTTTTTGCATTTAAAAAAAATATATTTTTAGCCAATATTTTTTTTATTTGACCTAAAAATTGACTCATTGACTAATGAAACATTGTTTATTTAAAATTTTTTATCTAAAAATTATATTTTTTGTCAAAATATTTTTTAAATTATAAAACGGATCATGCTAAAAAAATTATGACCCATAAACAAATCGGTCTTAGACGAATCGAGTCTAAACAGGTCAAATTGTCTCATTTAACAATCCTACTCTTAAGTAGTATTTGTTTTAGAGATGAAAATTGAGATTCTTGACTGAATAACATGTTTAATGGCTAAAGATTGGAACTAAAATTTTTGTATTGGACACAAAATCTCAGTCTTTTTTATCATCTTCAAAAAAATAAAAAACACAAGGCATTAAAATTCCTAGTGACAGAAACGGAAATTTTAACAATATTTTATTTAATAACCAAAAGTATTTTAATAGGCATTCTTATTTTATCTTAAAATAAACAAAATATTAAGATATAATTCAGTCCTCTATACTTTATACTAAACATAGTATAGAGATTTAATTTAATTTCAATGTTTTAATTTTTATCTATTAATCTCAGCCTCTTTTCCAAACACAACCTTAAAATTCCTAATCCTATTATTGGGCTTGAATTTGGTTGGTTTATTAGGTAACAAATATTACATATTACATAAATACTCTTAATGTTAGGATTTAATTTTTAAGCATGGTCTAGAATAAAAGAATTTTGAATTATATATTTATTTCAAAGGGTTACTAATGGAAGGAAGTTGGACTTAAAATAGAATAGTCAAAGTTTTTTAGACCCTCTCTGAATAATTTTGAGAATGTGATTAGAGATATTTACAAGTTAATTTTTAATTAGTTTATTAGTCTGTTTAAATAAGTATTAGAGATTTAAATTTTGTTTTTATTAATTAACAATAAATTTTTAAATAGAGTTCGATCCACAATAAATTAGTCATTAACTTATTAGACTCAGAGATGTGTGAAATTACAAAAAAAAAAAATTCTTACAAGTTACAAAGAATTTTAATATCAAAATCAACAAAAATTAGCTGAGAATATATTTATAGTAGGTTGGTCATAGTTAACCGTTTTCAAAAAGATCCTCCAACAATCATGTGACGGTTACTTTCTTAGACAAAGGGATTGCTCGCATAGTGAAAAAATGGTTCCAGAATGATGTGCAGAAAATCGTTTGCAAGTGGGAAATTACTGACATGCTTCGAAAATCAAGTTTGTTCACGAGATCAAGACACTTGTGATAAATCTAACTAAATAAACATAACCCAGCATGGATATTAGGGCAGATCGGGTGTGTATGAATTTTGGACTAACCTTATTTGCCTATGTCAATAATATGGGGGTGAAAATTCATGTGAAGTTGATATCTGAGAGACGTTAGATAAAAATTTAGTTAAATCAATTAAATTATCTAACGATTCTCCGTATCAACTTCACGTGAAGTATCCTGCACTTGAGTTTCCACCATAATATGAACCTTACTTCGTGGAGTAGTGAGAGTGGGATTTCTTACATTATGGACAAGAAACAATACTATTATAATATTCTTTTAATCAATCAACATTTAATTATTTAAATGGCTGGCCTAACTACTGCAAACCTAAAGAAAAGAAGACTTCGTTAGACTAAACCGTGGATTCGACCTAACCCAATAAGAAAAGCCATATCCAATTTACGGGTCTAATTACCCAATCAACATCAGGTTCAGACTCCAAAAACCTGAGTTCGGCCCGACTTGTGGAGTAAATAAGAACCTCCCTTCCATTAAGTTCGTTACGTGGAATGGTGTGGAATAACCGCTCACTCAGCACCATGAAAGAATAATCTTCCACTTTGATCCAATAAAAATCTCACTACTAATGATCTAGTCCATCATCTTACTCTACAAATACACCAAACAGTCAAACACTAGGTATTTTTCATTAATTATACACTTACTCTCCTTAAACTTTTGTTAGATATTGAAGCCTTTTACATGTACTTTAAGGTAATGTTTGAAAGAGAGATCGAGATATAAGTACTGAAATAAGTCTCAATATTATGTTTAATGTAAGGTGAGAGATATATATTAAAATAAAAATAAAATTTTAATTTAATTTATATAAAAAATAAAGTTGAAATTAATTAATTGAAATAGAAATATTTTAGATATAAAATATTAGAGTATTCCGGTAGTAACTAAACTAACTCCAACTAATTAATTAAAGCGACTCCTGCGCTAGGGAGCTGAGATATTTGTATAATGTGTACAATAGATTGTTTATTTAGTCTAATATGAGTTAAAAATAAAAATTACCCACAAAATAATAAATTTAAAAACTCTTATTCAGTTATTTCACATCAAATTTCAAATTTTCTAATTTCAAATTTTAAATTTTTAAAAAATTCAGTTATTTATTTCAAAAAAATAACTATCTGAAATTCTCTAATACTCTCTTTTTTTTTCAACCGGCGGCCACCCCACCTTCATCAATTATTATTCCATTTCACTGTCACTACTTGCCTTGCCACACGCCACTCACCCTTAATAAAAATAACCATCCACTTAAGGATAAAAATAATCATTCGCATACCTAATGAATTGAACATCTAACATATTTTAATTATGTATAACTAAACTCAATCCAATCAAAATAATCATCTACATAAAAATAAAATAACCATCCGCATACCTACTAAAATGACCATCCAAAATTGACCATTAAAATAGAAGAAGAAGATGAATAAACAGGAGAAACTATTATTGTGGTGAAACATAATTTTGAAAGACTAGTCATGACAAAAGCGACACTGTTGTGAAGCATAGGGCTCAAATCATGAAAGAAGCTAACCATGCTTGGATCCGAAGAAAAAGAAGAACATGGTGGTATCATCGATGAGAAGAGACTTGAAGGAATGGGAGAATGCGAAGGCGCATCGGTGAGGACGGTGTCGGAAAAAATGCACACACCGGCTGCGACGGAGGCGCTGGACGTCCGGGTTGCTGCGGTGCCGTTAGTTCGACCCACACAATATGCACGTCCTCCCTTGGCGGTGGCCTGTGCGGCAACGGTGCCAGTCGGAACAGCGTCGGCGTGATTTCCGATGGCGGCTGGTGACCGCGGCGTTAGTGTACCGGCGAGACTCCACGAGAAAGGCATAGAATGCTGACAAACCGTATTTTGAGAGAGAGGTGAAAAAGGGAGGTAGTTTATTTGTTTCCAAAACCCATGATAATCCTAATATTTGATTTAAATTTCAAATTGAAAACTATTCAAAATTAATTAGTTGCCTATAATTTAGTTTTAATCTTAAATTAACTCAATTGTATATTTGTTTGTACACATTATATAAAATATACATTATCTCCTCATACTTTTTCAAAATATTATTAAAGTTTCGTCTTTGTCTTAAAAAATTTTAGTCTCTTATGTCCCCACTTTTTGAAAGTACTAAAATATTAAAATTTTAGAAATGAAAACTAAAATTTTAATATCAATTTCTAAACCAATAAATATGATATTGAGTTCCAATTTTTCAATCTTCATCTTAGTACCTCAAAACATAAGTGTCCTTTTAAATATGATATGGAAGCACCTCAAGTATATTCATTACTACTAACTCCGAACTCTTACCAACCCATTTACATACATCATATTTAAGGAATAACTTGGTACAAATCTTACGCAATTTGACTAATATGCTCGATTTGATTTTTTTTTTTTTTTTGAAAGGAGAAGCTCAATATTGAAATGGAGCGAAATACAGGAAAAACCATCAAATAATCCTATGTCATCTTTAGCATAGCCATCAATAACATGAGTTATTGATCACACCAGTCCGTAGCACATGAGAATGATTGAGCCACACAATCTCCAACTTATGTTGTCTTACTCTGAAAAATAATCTCATTTCGGCGTAGCCAAATGTTCCACATAACTGAGAAAAACCCAACCATCCAACTCCTGCGCAATTCTCTTCTCTGCAGCATCAATTTCCAACTTTCAAAGTGATCTTTCAAAGAGCCCAGTGCAGTCCACTTCTGTCCAAACTCCGATATCCTTTGAGCACACAATCTTCCTTATGGTGGCGATTCCGGGTACTCATCAAGCCACCCCAAAGAAACTAGGCACCTATCAATACGACTGCACGACTGCCCTCGGAACCATGTATACTTCCGATCATTCAGTGCCAGATCAATCAATTCCATGTCATTTATCCATACTCTAACATCTTCGGCAGACGCTAACAAGCTAGTCGCTCCTTTTCTTTCTTCTAGATGCAAAATTTCATTAAAATCTCCCAGACAACAGAACGGCACCTGACACAGCCCTGCGATATAACTCAATTCTTTCCAAATAGCAGCCTTCTCCACGCTCTCATGTGGTCCATACACTAGACAAATAGCACACTGAAAATTGTCTTTTACGACGACCCCTTCTACACACAGCCATCTATCCCCTTTATAGCAATTATTTAATTTAAAGACCGCCTCATCCCATATTAACAATAACCCTCCAGAGGCCCCAATTGAACCCACAAACTCCCAGCAAGCTCTGTTACTTCCCAAGATACGAGCTACATCAAATTTAGTCACAAGCTCTTTCTTTATTTCTATCAACCCTAGTATATCCAATCTAATCTTACTTATAAACTTCTTTAGCATACCAACTTTTCTGGTACCTCCTATCCCCCTAATATTCCAGGAACTTAAAAGCATTTCACAAAATTATTACACACCTGCTTTCGAGATTTTGGCCTGCTTCGCCGAACTTTTTCCTTTTGTTTCGCCGGACGTCGCTTCAGAGCAATCGCTTCATTCTGCTCCTGCAAAATGGCCATAATATCCTCCTCATCATTGCATTGAGCTCCTGACTCTACAGCTAGTTTCCAAGTCTCTTTATTCTCAGCCATCTCCTCTTCCCAACTCGGCCTTTGTTTTTCACTGTGAATATCAGTGTCCCCATTCATGATAGCCCCCCTTTCTGTTCCTGATTGAGTACAGATAACACGCTCATCCTCTTGTTCACTGACATGCACCCGTGCCTCACTCTCCACCATGATTTCCCCCCTCCTCGGGACCCAACCATGTATCATCTCTCAATTGCTGATCCTCCTCCGATGTCTTGCGACCCGGCATAATGTCATTGCCCTTGCCATGTCCTGCGTCTCCAAGTACCCACTCTCTCCCTTGCGAGTCCCAGTTTCGCTGTTCTTGGCACGGCCCTGTTCCCTTATCCCTTTCTTGCCTCCACCGGCCTCCTTCTCCAACGTTACCCCTGTCTTCCGCAAGCCTTGCCACGATCGCCTCCCGTGTAGCCTCATCCGACGCGAGCTGTTGGCCGCAACCCTCGTCCATACCCTGCCTCAATCCAACCCCTGCACCCCTCACTGTCCCAGGCTTGTGTCTCGCTGCATCCCCGATCTGTAGCTGCTCACCTTGACGAGGCGACAAGGCAGCAACTTCCTCTCCCGCCGAAGTGGGCTGGCCGTGGTCATCCTCCCATCTACGTCGCGCTTCAGGTTCAGCTGCAGAAGAAGATGGAAGTGTCGCGAGGACTCCACCTTGCGTCAGAAGCTCCGTCTCATTCCGGGTCAGCAGGGTAACCGGGTCAGCTCCAACCCGGTTTGGGATACCCTTGGAAGCCCTAATCCAGCGGGCCAACTCTTCCCCCTTAGTCCCCTTATCTCCGTTTCCTATGCTACCCTCAATGGGCCTTGTAGCTAACAGCCCATAAGCGTACCTATTACACACACAGCTTTTTCTTCCGTTACGTAGATAACAGTCAAGAGATATTGTTTCCTCCGAATCCGCCTCGCCATTAATATTAGAAGATCCCTGAGAATCCTCAGCCTCATTCAATGCCGCGGGATTAGCGTTTTTATACTGAGAATTTGAATTTCTATGATTCCATTCATTCAAAATTACACATGAATTTACAACTCTGTCCTTCTCTTCTTCAACGAACCTATTGGCCACCGTTAACATCATTGCCGCCTAATCCCAAGCAACCTCCGGTTGTTGATGCCGCTTGTTCAGATTGTCACCAAGATCTTCGTTTTGCAATCGACCTCCGTCTAGTATATACCTATCCCCTGTTTCCTGTTCACTCTTCCGAAAGCATTCCTCTCGATATACCTCCCCTCCCACTTCTCTTACAAGGACGTCAAATTCACTTGCACATATTGTAACATGTATCCACTCATTAATCATATCAAAGACACATGTATCAATCAGTACTCCGCCCACGCTGAATGATTGACATGATTCTGTCAGTTTATCGCACTCCACAACCTCGCCCCATTGCTCCCCAATTCTGCGAAAGGTGTCTCTTGACCATGCATGTAATGGAACTCCAAAACACTCCAACCAAACTCTTCTAGACTCACTTCTCTCCGTTTCGTCCCATCTCCATACCATATAAAACATCTTTAATAAGTCGTGCATTTTGAATGTGTAAGCTTCTTCAGCACTAAGCACAGAATCCAACGTTATCATTGCTTTATATGCTCCCAACTCCCTCACATGTGTTACACCTGGCAGTACATTATGAATCTTTTGCTGCAGTGCATTAAAATCGATCGCCAACTTCGTACCTCCGACGATACTTCTTTGTAGCCAAACAACATTTTCATTAACTATAGGTATTTCTACCTTCTTTGTCCATCCATTTTTATTTGGATCTTTGATGGTACCATCAGCCGGCTGCCTTACCATTTTCTCTACTGCTACTTTCACACTCCTTGTCTGTGGGTTGCTACCTTCATCATTCTCCCTGTTATAGTCCTTTACTTCTTTGCCCCTTCTATTCTGGCTCACCGCTTTCCTTTTGTACTTCGTTTCTCTGACAAACACTCTATTGCCTCTTAGCACTATACCATTCATATCTGCAATAGCTTTCAAAGCTCCTCCTTTAGTCGTGTACCGCACAAACGCGAATAGATAGATATGTCCATTTTTGTTCTTCCGCGATAAATATATGTCGATAATTCTACCTGTCCACTTGAACATATGAAAGAGTTCCCTTTTTGATATATCTTCAAGAAAATTGTCGACAAAGACAGAGAAAGAATCAAGCTCCAATCGTAGATACTCTTTATTATTCCAGACCCTAGGATCTTTTGCCCCCCTGTGTTTCCTCTCCTCTCCCACTCTCTCATCGCTCAACTCCAATTTACATCAATAGGGCTTATTTAAAAAAATAAAAAATACAATTTCTTAATCCATTTCTTTATTTACTGTCTTAAACCAATGTAATTACCCAATCAACCTCTGAAATAAACAGTAACACCGTGTGATAATAAAAGAAAATAACAAAAGATAAAAAAAGAAGAAGAATAAACAGTAACATAAGCAATAACCCTGTGTGATAATACTATATGGAATATTCCTTATATTAATATTAATTCCTCTCCTCTCCCACTCTCTCATCGCTCAACTCCAATTTACATCAATAGGGCTTATTTAAAAAAATAAAAAATACAATTTCTTAATCCATTTCTTTATTTACTGTCTTAAACCAATGTAATTACCCAATCAACCTCTGGAATAAACAGTAACACCGTGTGATAATAAAAAAAAATAACAAAAGATAAAAAAAGAAGAAGAATAAACAGTAACATAAGCAATAACACTGTGTGATAATACTATATGGAATATTCCTTATATTAATATTAATTATATAAAAAGATGAAAACTCAGATGTAGTCGATTTCACGTAAAATTGATAATTGAGAGCCATTAGATGAAAATTTAGTTCAATTAATCAATCAGTCAAATTTAGAGAACTAACTACATTATACTCAAACTAATCCTTTGTATTTTTAGTTTTATAAAATTCGAAAAAATGTGAATATTAAATATTAAAGTTTTGAAACCGTGGTTAGTGTGTATCGTCCATCAATATCATCATGCAATCGTGCCCATAACAAATTTTGAAACCATTGTTAGCAGCTTGGTATCGTTCATCTGATAATTGGCAGAACAAGTGCTGCATCAAATGTCGACGGAGAGCAGTGATTCGAACTGGGTAGGAAGGAAGTCCCCTAGACGCACCGGTGGCATGTCCGACGCTCTCTCCATTGCCGCCGATCTTGGTTTCTCCGTCTGGCCTCTCACACCCACCCAATCCCTTCAGATTTCGTCCCCTACTACACCCGAAAAGGGCCAAGACCTCATCCGAGTTTTGAGAGAACTCTCCTCCGCCCAACGCAAAATCGCTGATTTGCAAGTCGAGCTTCAAGCCCGAAAGGTTTTCCGATCCCCCCCTTTTTTCACGGATCTCCTCATTGTTTTTCTGATTTGCTGTTCTTAGGCATTAACCTGTAGGACGATAAGAATGTTGCACATTTGACTCATGTAATCGAAATGGAGAAGAAGATTGAGACTTTAGCAAGGATTACTGCTATACTCAAAGATGTTATACAGAAGAAGGTGATGAATGATAATATACATGTCGCGTTCCAATTTTCCGTTTAGTTTTCTGGTCATCGGTTACTGGCAAGGGCAATAATCAAATCATAATTTTCAGGATCGCATTATAGCTCGTCTGCAGCAGCCATATTCCCTTCATTGCATTCATGTAGAAGCTGAATATCAGGTTGGTCAACATAATTTTGTTATTATATTTAAACCTAGCTATCTATATCTGAACTCTTTATAATTTGAAACCATTACAATCCTGTGGTATCACAATTACAAGTTTAATTAGTTTCTTGTTTATTTCTTGAATTTCTGCAGAAAGAGTTTTCTGAGCTGCTGATGAAGGCAGCTAGTGATTATGGTGACTTGACAGCATCAGTGACAGATTTACAATGGAGTCGGAATTTCAAGGACCCTCCTTCAGTCTGGGGAGTATGAATCTATGTTAAATTAATGTTTTAATATTTGAATCTTGAAGTATATATTTATGAATTTCTGTCTTCAACTTGTCTTAATTAAGTATTTAATTACTCTTAAGCCAATTTGCATTATGAACTCTATATTGGAGTTTCACTTAAGATGATAGATTATCTGTGTCTGTTGCAAATTTTGAAGGTTAAAGCCAACAAGGTGCAATAATGTACACGCCATTTCGAACTAAATTACCAATTTTCTCCCCAGGAAATGCTTCGACCGATACCTGTAGCTTTGGCATGTTGCACTCGGTTCTTTGAAGGCATGTGTGCCACAAGAGAGTCATTTGCTGCACTTCAAAAACTGAGAGTTGATCATTTTGATTCCCCTCAAAGACTGCCAGGAATTTCTTCTGATTGTCTAACTCCACCTCAGTGGAAATCCGAAGCTAACTTTGATGACTTAGCTGCTGACACCAACGAGGAGAACTAGACCTGCGAGCCCAGGGACAAGAGTTTAGCCTCATCCAACGTAGTTGCTGTGTTCTTTGTGTACTAGATCATGCTTGAATCGTCTGTCTGAGCAGTTCAATTGTTTAACTTCATCATTGTTACTGTATTTTTTGAATTGAATCACAATAACCTACTATTTGTCCATGTGAAGATGTGAAATGCTCTGTTTAATCTGCAATGCGGCAAGGTTGAAACCGAGGGGGAAAGACTGAAATGATTCCTAAGTCCTGACAAATGCATGATCATCAATGCATGATCACTGTAGTTTGAAGTTGACTATCAGTTTCAATCACCAATATGAAGCTACAAATTAAACAAGTAGTATATATAAAAATGGGAAGATTTATGCTTATAAATTATTAAGATACTAATCTAGGTTTGGAAATGAAGTTGATGTTTATTTAATTATTTAAAAGAGAAAAAGAAATGAGGTTGATGTAACAACCAAATTATCCCGGAACGCGGAATACATTTGATGATTTAACTCATACGTGAATATTAAATATTAATCCAATATTAGTAGTTTTTTTCTTTAAATTATTTTGTCAGCTAGCAAATTGAACATAGTATGATAGAAGGAAAATTTTTGTGTCTATAATTTTTTGCTTAAAAATAGTAAGACCATTTTTTTTATTTTAAAATTCTATGCGTAAAATTCAGTAATCATAAAAGATACCATAATAAAAATGCCCAATCTCATATAGAAGTTTCAATCAATACCCAACTTCATTTGTCAAATGGATTGACGTAAAAGAAAATATAAGATTTTTTGCCCAAAAGATAAAGGAACAACCACAACATTATTACATTATTATTACACACAAAAGAAATTGCCTTAAATTCTTCTTATGATTATTACATTTTTTTTTATTTTATTTTTTGGAACTTTGATACCGATTGTGTTCATTAAATTATTTAATATAGAAATTCTTTTTAAAAATGTTTTTTAAAAGAAATGAAAAGAGGAGGAAGCGCGAACAGTTTTGCTGCATGCCTGCATAGCGCATACAATTCACGCTTCACAGTCATGCTCGCAGCTATAACGAACTTCTCACTCTCATTTCCCGCCCTCTATATATATTGGGACCTTCACTTGTTCGATAAAAGATTCAAAATCTCTCACACAGTTCTCTCTCTCAGGAACATTCAAATTTCCCCTCCGAAGATCTCTTTCCTTCACCAAACCAAAATGCTTGCTGCGCTCAAGTAAGTCACCGAATCCGTGAATCTAGTTCGTTTCTTCTCCGTCTTATATACTGTTTCAAATCTGCCTCGCATTTTGATATCGGCGGTGACTTTTCCGTTACCGTACTTATTTTTTTTTCTCAGAGCTGAAGAATCTAGCGGCCAGTTGCAGCTCGTGGAACGCGAAGACGAAGACGATGATGACCTCTTCGAAGCCATCGATAAACGTATTCTCTCTTCCTTTTCCTATTTCATCGTGTTTCCCTAGATCAATGCTGAAATAAGTGATATCTGTTTTGTTCATGCATTTACAAGTTACGATGCTAAGATCTTCACTGAAAGTTCTCTTTAATTCAAGTTTTCACCGGATAAAATCATTTCAACTTTAAGCTAGATGCACTGGTTCGCCGAGCACATATCTAGTTTGAAAAGCACAACTCGGTCCTTGTCGATTATTCTGATAACATTTTGCCTTGGATTCACAAAAATATATGCATCCACGCAGTGATCTCTCAAGGAATCAATGCTGGAGATGTGAAGAAGCTTCAGGACGCAGGGATCTATACTTGCAATGGGTTGATGATGCACACAAAGAAGGTTTAGCGCTAAACACATCTTCGATTTGAATATCTAGCATGTGGCGGAATTACTCTATACTTCAAATTCTGACTTAATTTTGTTATATTTTCGCAGAACTTGACTGGAATCAAAGGCTTATCTGAGGCTAAGGTCGATAAGATCTGTGAAGCCGCTGAGAAGCTTGTGGTCAGTGCTCATAATAATATATGCAAAATTTGGTTTAACTACAGATCGCTATTTAAACACCTCCTATTTTTGTTTTTTCACTTTTGATGCAGAATTTTGGTTATATTACTGGAAGTGATGTGCTGCTCAAAGTAAGTATTCACGTTCTTTGGAATTTTAGTTTGACTTATGGATTTGATTTAAATCTGCACGTCTTAAACTGTTTAGAAGGTTCATGGCTTGCCTTAAAGCTAACTAGAACTTAGTTAGTTGTACTTGGATTAATTAATTATTTGTAATCTGTAGTAGTCGTACAGTTGGATTAAGTATTTTCTTATACTCTGTCATTACAGAGAAAATCTGTGATCCGAATTACAACAGGAAGCCAAGCGCTTGATGAATTACTAGGAGGTAAATTACATTTTTTTTTTCTTGTAGTTTTTGGAATTCTGTGCTTTTACCAAATTTCTTATGATTTCCTTTTGAATTTTTGAAAAAGGCGGAATCGAGACATCGTCAATTACGGAAGCATTTGGAGAATTCCGGTGAGAACATTGCAGAAATCTTTAGATAGATTCCATTCATGTTTAATTTCAGAAGAAATTTATTCAAGATGCGACTTCTTCTTCCTTTATTTATTATTAGTATTTTCTTTCAGTTCTGGAAAAACGCAGCTTGCACATACTCTCTGCGTTTCAACTCAGGTTTACTTCCGTTCTTGGTCACGTCATGTTAGCTTAGCTATTAAATGCCGTTAACGGGTACTCGCAATTGAACATTTAGTTATCCCTTCTGGTATGCATTAATTGGAGTGCTCCTCAAACATATACACACATGGAAATATTTGATGTATACCACTGACACTGTTGATCCCTCCAGCTTCCAACAAGTATGCGGGGAGGCAATGGAAAAGTTGCTTACATTGACACAGAAGGAACTTTGTATGATTTTTCTCTTTCAGCATAAATGTTAACATTCCTTTTGCATCATTAACTTGGTTTCATGAATGCTAACATCCACTCAACGTTTTGAACGTTCTCTGTTCAACCATAAATACTTGTAGCCGACCTGACCGAATTGTCCCGATAGCTGAGAGATTTGGCATGGATCCTGCCGCTGTTCTGGACAATGTAGGAATTTTTTTGCTTTAAATTTTACAAACTGTTTTTGGAGGAAAATTGTTTGGTGCTGAAACATAACTATATTTTGGTTGTGACTGCGCAAGATTATATATGCTCGTGCCTACACTTACGAGCATCAGTATAACCTTCTCCTTGGTTTGGCTGCTAAAATGTCCGAAGAACCATTCAGACTTCTGGTAAGATTGACTAACAGAGCAACAGTTATCCTCTGTTGCAATAACATGGGACTTAGTAGAATTACGGA
>NC_029793.2:146037706-146044524 GCF_000816755.2 Arachis ipaensis | reverse complement strand
GGATTCAGTCATTGCTCTGTTTCGGGTGGACTTTTCAGGAAGAGGAGAGCTAGCAGAGCGCCAGGTCTCTCCTTTTACATGCACTTACAAATAACACTCATTTTCCCTCTTCCTGTATGCAAATTAACTTTTTCTAACGTGAAATATCATTTGCAGCAAAGACTGGCACAGATGCTTTCTCGATTAGTAAAGATAGCTGAGGAATTCAATGTTGCAGTTTATATGACAAATCAAGGTAAATTTTGCATTTATGGATGAGAATATATGTTAACTTATAATGCCAACTAGTTATTTCAATATAAGGCACTACAATTCGAGTTCTAGTTCTAGCTTTATGATGAGAAGCCAGAAGCGTCTTGATGCCCATCTTCTCAATATTGGAATTTTTGTTGCAGTTATAGCCGATCCCGGAGGTGGGGTGTTTGTAACTGATCCGAAAAAACCAGCCGGTGGGCATGTGCTGGCCCATGCAGCCACAATAAGGCTGATGTTCAGGAAAGGGAAAGGGGAACAGCGCGTTTGCAAAGTGTTTGACGCCCCAAACCTTCCAGAGGCAGAAGCGATATCCTTTACCTGAGTTTGCCTCCTTTTTTCAGAATGATTTATAATTTACATTATGGTTTATAATATGCGCCAAATCACTCCCAGAGTTACAGCAATTAAGGTTGTTAAACTTAAAACAACTTGAAACTAGCTTTTATTTACATAAGGGTTCTAAATAATCCGCCACATTATGAACTTTTATAGTTTGACGAAAATTACCATTATGGCCACTGAAAGTCTGAAACCAACTTGCATTTGAGAATAGGAAAATATTCCTCTGCTGTCACGTTTTTCCTTGACAGACTTACGTCTTCCAGATAACACCAGGAGGCATTGCAGACGCAAAGGATTAGTCACTCCCGGAGTCCTAGAGCCTTCCCACATCAGAGATTACGATGACTGAATATTCTATTAAAATTAATTTTTACATTTTTGCATATAGTTTGATATTAAAGTACTGCTGCATGACCGTTGTATCATATTCGGCTGCTGTTCTTTCACCTTAGTGTGAAAATGTGAATCCTCTTTAGTTATATACATTTCCTTCTTGAAAGTATTAAGATGTTATGCAATATTTTACTGGTGTCCGAGAAGCATCATGCAATTCTATGTTCACAACATCATTCAAAACGCTAAAGAAAAGAAATTTCTAAAAAGACCTCTAGTTTTTTACTCTAAGCTAAATGTGTTAACATTTGTTACTCTGATTTTGAGCCAACACAAACCCCCTATATTCAATGTCAAATAGAGATGTGTCAAATTAATGTACAAACCAAAATGATTACACAAATTTCTCATCAATCAAATCGGCAGTTTAAGTAAATAATCCAGAAAATTAAAAGGCCACACAAAGGCAGCAAACAATCTTCACTAGGATGAACCTCAGTTGACATTATTACATATGGGCCAGGAGAGTATCGGCTCAATATTTGTTTGCGACCAACTTGCATAGCATCACGAAATCACATTTCTGCCCGGGAAGCTAACTAATATGATAAGCTAAGCCTCCTTAGGACCTCAAAAGTTTTCATTTGATGGGTACATATGAGTACTAGAACATGAAAATTCAACCAAGTCTAGCATATAATAAAAGCCTTAGTTCAAACAGAGTTCATATTTAGATATTATTCGACCAGTTAGCAGCACTCCCAACCCTTGACATGCCAGTTGATTCCTTCTTAGCCTCATCCACCTTGAAAGTTGCACCACACACCTGACCGGAACTGTCAACTCTTGGGACAGGCTTCACCTCATTAAGTGGATGCTCAAAACTGCTCAAACCTCCGGATGTTGTAAAGAAGAATCCTAAACAAGCAGCAATACAAGTTAGTTTTGCCGTAATAACAGGAGCTTGAAACGGGAACGATATTGCAAAGTAAACCATGAAAAACAAAGGTGGGTGAGAAACAAGAAAATATCCATGTGCCTACATTTCCCATTTCCTGGGTTACCAACTCTTAATTCCTTTCTTCCCCGAGTAACGATATTGATACAGTATTCTAAAAGTATTCCTAAACATCCTTCTAAATGCTAAATGAAATAAAAAGTATATAATTTCAATGTTCTGAAAACTTAAACAGCAATAGGTTCTTCTATCATTTAGTTAAGATGCTTAAAAGGAACCATTAGGAGGATAAATCATTTCTCTTCTTCCCCTTAATTCACTTTTCCGAGCATATCTTTGAAACGCGAGTTCTCACAGAAAATGCTCAGCACAGCAGGCACAAAACAGTCACCTGATTTTCCACATAAAATCATTTTAATATTACCTTTAGGGAATGGTGCAGAAGATGTCCCACAGCTCTTAGTTACAACCTCTTTCTCGTCTGCAAGAACAAGATTTCCATCGGCATCAGCTCCCCAATAGAAGGGAACACACCCATCAGCATCCTGAGAAAGAGCAGGAAGACGCATTGTACCCCAGGGTATAGTCATATAGAAGCAAATTACAAGCAAATAAATATGAGGGCAAAATAGATAGACCAAGGATTACTCACTGCAGCAATAAATGCGGTTTTAGAACCACTGTCAAACAGAATAAACGCAAATTTGCCTTGGAAATCTCTCACGACCTGAGCAGCAGGATAGGGACCACGATCTCTGAGAGTTCTGTATGCCTCTATGACAATGATCACCTCATTTGCCGTTTTATTCAATCCATATTGCTGCTTCAGATGAGCAACATTCTCAAGGTGGCCTTGAAACAAGCAGAAGATGTCATCCACAACCGCAAATAGCCTGCCAACATAAGAAAAGGGACAATGTAACAGGTTTAAGGAAAGATAATACTCATCTACAACTTTGTAATATCTAATTGTCTTCTGTAAAAATAGTTCTTCAGGGTCTAGTTCTATTAGGTGTTTTCAGTCACAAAGATTTGGGGCAACAAGGTATTTTACACCATCATAGATTGCCCAGAAAAAATGGAAGAAATTCAGCTGAAACATTATAGAGGAAAAATTAGAGAAGTAGAGGTTTAAGCAAAAATGTAGCCACATTATGTGCTTGTCTTATTTATCTTGCTCAATTAGTAAATTGCAATAAACTACAATGCAACAGAAATCGGTGAAGGCCATGGTACAAAGATTACAAGTGACACTGCAAAACAATGCTGTAATACATGAGTTATATACTGACAAAGGACAAATTGTATTTTAAGAAGCTTGAGGGAACAAAAACAGAAGTATTTGTTATTTTACAACACATCTAAACAAACTTCAAGAAGAATCTTAAGGATATTAAATATGGTATATGGGTTAAATTAAATCTCTCTTCTGTCTTATGTTGAAACCCATCGATAGAAACAAGACAAAAAGGCCAGAACCCAAAAAATTACATGATATGAAATATGAATACAAGTACGCAAACTAGCTAGCTCAAACCTTATAAATCTTTACGGAGTGACTGAATATGGCAGTAAATAATATCCACAATAAATTATAGAAAAAACATCTCTGAGGTACGGCCAAACAAGCTCTAATCAGAATTAAAATAATTGTTATAGAAAAAAAAAATGAAAACAAACAAGACAAACTTCTAAAACAACTATAAACCACAAGATTTCCTTCCACCATGAAGGGTCTTCTGCGATGGGATAACAATAAACCACACACCCCATATCCTAATAACCATGAAGATTAAACTAGTAGCATGATCCACTGATTAAACATAACAACAATTAAAAACCAAACATTGATGTACATCCAAGCTTTATCAACATCGTACCAAAAAAGAAGTACTTTGATCATCAAGAAACCCACAAGGAAATCAGAGGCTCATCCAAAAAGGTTCAAACTTTAATCCCTCTTCGATTCAAATTTCCATCGGGCATACCAAGATCGCAACAGGGGGGAAAACCCATAATAATGCCTTTTTTTTCTTTTCTAGATCATCCATCCCAAAATTATCGACAAACATTAAGGAAAAATATCACGAAAAATAGAAAATGGGAATTGTACCTTGGGAGAAGGGGGTTCTGTCTCTCAAGAGAATAGGCCAAGAGACCTGAAGAGCCAAGATTGACGGTAACGGAGCCAGGATGAACAGATGAGAAGTGCTGCGCCAAAAACCCATCTTTCAGTGATGAAACAGAGTTTGACTGAGGACTCTGCAGAGCCTCTGGGCTCTTCGCCACCGACTTCTCAAAAACCGCCAGCATTTTCTTTTTCCCTGTTCTTGGATCGTTGAGTGGAAAGTGAAGAACAGAAACCAGGAAAGAAGGGTAGTTTACTGTGTGGGAAGAGAAGAATCTACTGAAAGATTATGCTATTTCGTTTAGAGATGCAAAGAATGGTTTTCTCATTTGTGAGGTTTTATATAAGCTTCTCCAGTGGGATGTATTCTACATTGCCAAAAATGCCCCTATCCATTTTGGATAATTATCAAAATGTTATGATGTGCTGTTCTCTTTTGTATGGCTCATCCCTCATGCTACTGTCCCTTCTAGTTCTAACGACCATTCTTGTCCTTTCTCCACGTTTGATAGGGTTATTTTATTACTATTTCTTTGGAAATTCAGTTTGAGTGAATAAATCAGTTACAGTCAAAATAAAAAATTTATTTATATGCACTTAAAAGAATTTAGAAAAATTATAATATTATTCCTATTTTTGATAATGAGTTAATAGTCAAAATCGTTCCAAAAAATACTTCGATCTCCATATAAGTCCCCAAATGATAAAGTTAATTAAAATCGTCATCGAAAGATGACGGATATGACCACATTAGTCCTTTCATCAATTCGTCTGTTGAGCTGGCTAACGTTGAGTGACGTGTTCCGTTAAGTGGTGGCAAAGTAACAAAACGACGCTGTTTTAAATCAATGGCCTCCAGGTGTCAAGACGACGTCGTTTGTTGTCCAGGAGAGATTCAAAACGTTGCAACCCATCAAGAAGCTCAGCGGCGGAGGAGGGGCTTCGAACGGTTCGATTCAGGGCGGAAATGGATCGGATTAGAGCGGTTACGGCGGCGCCGGAACAAGCGGCAACAACGAGGAAGATAAGAGCCCTAGTGGAAACGGTAGCGCTGGCGCCAAAGGAGCTAGGCCGAGGCACCGGCATAATAACTCCGTCGACGGTTCTGCGACAGGTGTGTTCAGAGAGATCATGGAGGCGAAGAAAGCAATGCCTCCTGATAAGTTCGCTAAGCTATGGACTATTGATCCGAAACGCGCCAAAAGGTCTGAACATGATACTCACTTCATTTTTCATTTAATTTTTTTTTTATTTTGAGTACATCTTTTTGTTTTTGCAATTTCGGAATTCAAACAGTGGAATTAAGTTTCTTATGCTTTTATATTGCTGCATGAAGTTTAGGAATTTCGTCTTGTTGAGTTAGCTATTGAAAATGAAAATTTCTTACGTTAGTTTATAGTGAATAATTGCACTTTTTAAGGTAATGCAATGATTTGTATGTATGAACTTTTTCCGTTGATCTTAATGTTATTTACAAACAATTCTTTTTGGAAAATCTCTGATTCTTGATGTCGGAACGCTGAATTTTGGCAATGATATTTGATTCTTGCCATGTTTTTTCTTAATTTGATGCATGAATGGATTTTGGCATTCTAGCTCTATTGTAGCGTTGGTTTGTTAACCCTGGAAGTAATTGAAGCATTGGAATTCAAAATCGGATGAGTTATTGTAGCAATTGATAGGTAGTTTCTGAATAGGCACCTTGGAAATTTTTAAGGTTACATGGCTCATGTAGCTGCAATTGTGAATTTGTAGCAGAACCTTCAAAACCAATACAAATGCTGTACAAGCCACAGTTCAAAACCATTTGTCATGAAGACTCTTCCTTTTTAACATGAATTTTGCTCAATCTAGTGATATTACAATAGATAATTTATTATTTCTGAAAAACAAAGATCATCATGTATCCTCCCATTTTGTGTGTGCTTTGATTTCAAATTGAGATGGGAGAAACAAAAGTGAGGGATAGTGAGATTCAAGGGACGCTGCTCTTTTGTTTCATGTCGTTTTGTGCTTCCATATCTTAATACTTTCTGTAGATTAGTATTCTGACGAATATTGTTGTATCTTGTATGTACAGAATACTTGCTAATCGGCAATCTGCTGCACGTTCAAAAGAGAGAAAGGCCCGCTATATACAAGAACTCGAGCGCAAAGTTCAGACCCTTCAGACCGAAGCTACAACTCTTTCTGCCCAATTGACCCTATACCAGGTTCGTGCTGTCCATCTGAAACCACTTGCATGATTTTGCCATGAAATAGATGAAGCACTCAAGTGTTAAGTTCATCTTTGCTGCAACAAACTGGAAATTCCTTGTACAATATCTCATTTTGTTTATTGAGGACTGTATTTTTCTTGGCTTAAATTGAGAATTGTATTTATCATCGCATTTAGGATTATGGTTCATCATCCAAGGAACTGATTTAATTTCTTTTGACGAACTTACCTTGTCAGCAAACCCAGTGTACACGTAGAAATCAGTCACCCAGGCAGTTAACGGAACACGTCACCCAACGTTAGCCAGCTCAGCGAACGAATTGACGGAAGGACTAACATGGTCATATCCGTCATCTTTCGGGAACTATTTTGATTAACTTTATCATTCAGGGACTCATATGGAGATCGATGTATCTTTCAGGGACGATTTTGAATATTAACTCTTTTGATAATATTATTCCATATTTTTCTGCATTTCATGTTTATATGAATCTATAGAAAAAAAAAAGTTGCATTATCAAAATAAGAGTGCTAATATCTATTGTAAAATATTTATAGAAATATCTAATTATATGTCATAAATG
>NC_029793.2:146033018-146037637 GCF_000816755.2 Arachis ipaensis | reverse complement strand
TCCTCCTAATCACTTTTTATATATAAGAGAAAGATTCTATAAGCCAAAATATTTAGCTCAACTACTAATTATTTTAAAAATATTATAAATATGGGAGAATCTATTTAGCTCTTCCATCATCATTATCGTCATCATCAACAACATCAATATTTTGCTAATATTTTTATTGATTTTAATTCTCTGTGGTGATCAAATGAACTGAAAATATTATCAAAATAAAACTATTGTATAATACCAAATGAATCGAAAATGGTCTATTATATAAATTCGAATTCAAAAACACTTGCATCTTGAATTAAACGAAAATTGTGGGAGTACGTACTCCTCATCTAGCGCCCGACGCTCTGCTAGGGTTTCACTGCGCCGCCTTCATGGTTACACCTTTCTTTGTCTTTTCTTTGTCAAACTCTTTTCCATCTTCTTCTACTTTCTTTTCTTAATTTCTTTTCCACTTAGCTCCCTAATTTTCGTTTTATCTCCCAATTCATTCCTCTTTTAATTCATTCCGTTTTCTAATTCACTCATTCCATATATCTTATGTCGCTTTGAAATCATTGAATACCAATTCTGATTTTCTCTACACCATTAGCAACAAATCAGAGACTCAGAACCCTCATATAATTGCTATGATGGTGGAGGGTGCCAGCCTTCAAGTGGCACCCAAAGAAATATGAAACTGCTCTCGTGGAATTGTCGGGGTTTGGGGAGACCCCTAACAATCCACAATCTTAAAGGGATTTGCAAATCCTACTCCCCCGAGGTTGGTTTTATCTGTGAAACAAAAAATCAATCTCGACAAGTTGAAGGAAAACTAAGATCTTGTGGTTTCAATGAATGGTTTATTGTAGATCCGGATGGATTATCAGGGGGTTTGGCAATGACATGGAGGGATGGTTGCACTGTTCAGATTTTACAGCATGGTAGATTTTTCATTGCGGCATCAGTTCTGACAGCTGGTTCTAATGATCCCTATGGTGTTCTAGGTGTTTATCTCAGTTCAAATGATCAACATAGAATGGCTCAATTTGCTGAATTAACTTCAGTCACCTGACAGTTCGATGGTAAGGTTGTGTTAATGGGTGATTTTAATGCCATTTCTAATCAATTGGAGAAAGAAGGTGGGGGTGCTAAAAAATATTAAATAAAAATATTTTAAAAATTAATTAAATTCAAGTATTCATATATAAAATTCTCGATTTTAAATGTGTTGTTTCAATATTGCATACAAAAATTAATAAATAATAAACTACATATCTCTTATCCTGAACATTGTGTCAAAAAATCTTATCCAATGCATAGAAAGTAAAAATTTCACGTGATGCTAAGTTGTTTAATTCTTAGACTGTCAGAATAAGGCTCGGATCATGCCCCTCTTCTCCTAAACTCTAATCCGAGAACTGAGAGATCTAAACGCCGATTCAAATTCTAAGAAAGATGGTGTTCCAATGATGAAATAAGGCAGATTGTTAGAGAGGTTTGGCATGAACAGATTGATGGTTCAGCCATGTATATCCTAACTCAAAAAATAAAGCGTTGTCGGCATAAGATTGTCAGATGGCAGCAAGAACACAGATCTAATTCGAAGGTGGAGATTGATTTACTACAGTCGGAATTAGAGGAACTTCGTTTAGCAGGAATTCATGGAGGCGACATCATTTCAGAAATAGAGGACAAACTTGAAAAAGCATTGCAAAAGGAGGAATCTTATTGGAAAGATAAGTCTAGAGTCAAATGGCTCAAATCTGGTGATCAGAATACAGCTTTCTTCCATCAGAAATTCAAAAATCGAACTCGAAGGAATAGAATTTGGCAACTAACTGGCAGTGATGGTGAAGTGGCTACTTCAAATGCTGGTATTGCTTCTATGGCTGAATCTTATTTCAAGGACATCTTTTCCTCCACTTGTCATGAGAACCCTGAACCTCTGTTTATTGATTTTGAACCTAAGGTTACAGCTCACATGAACCGTAGGCTTCAAAGACCAGTGACTATGGAGGAAGTGAAACGCGCAACATTTAGCATTCATCCTCAAAGTGCTCCAGGAGATGATGGTATGACAGCAAAATTTTTTCAAAGCTTCTGGAACATATTTAGTGGTGATGTGTTTCGAGCAGTTAAGAGATTCTTTTCTGGGGGCAGAATCTTGAAGGGTTTTAACCACACTCAGATCTGTCTTATTCCCAAGATTTCTGATGTTAAAGATATGACTCAGGTAAGACCAATAAGCCTCTCTTCAGTCTTTTACAAGATTATCCCAAAGTATTTGTACATAGGCTTCATGGTATGATGAATAGACTAATTAGCCCTACACAGAGTGCTTTTATTAAAGGCAGATTAATCTCTGATAATATCCTAATTGCTCACGAGTGTATGCATTACTTGAAGAACAAAAAAAGGGGTCTCGAAAATAAAATGGCGCTAAAATTAGATATGAGTAAGGCATATGATAGGGTGGAATGACACTTTCTTTGGTTTATATTGGAGAAGTTTGGTTTTGACTCCCGATGGATCATGTGGATTCGAGAATTAGTGACAACTGTTTCTTATTCTGTTCAGTTCTGGTGGGGACAAAAAGGTTCTGAAAGGAGGATGGCTTGGATTAGCTGGGACACTATGACCCGCCCACGAAAAGAAGGAGGCCTTGGATTTAAAGATCTCAGAATCCAAAATTTGGCGCTTTTAGGCAAACAGTTTTGGCGACTTGTAACACAGCTTACTTCCTTATTATCCAAAATCTTAAGAGGTAAATACTTTAGCAATGGTAATGCTATAATGGCAGAAATTGGAGTCTTACCTTCTTGGGGATGGAGGAGCATACTGGAAGGCCGAAAGATTGTTGAAAAAGGTCTTAATTGGGCTGTGGGTACTGGTGAGAATATCCGAACCTTTGAGGATCCTTGGCTGCCTCCTCCGTATCCTTTAATGATTTCTGACATGTCAAATAGACAGGCTATTTCTGAGTTGGTTCCAAGAGTTAAAGATCTAATTACTGAAGATAGAAATTGGAATCAGAATCTCATTCAAGAATTATTTTCCCAAGACGTTGCAAACAGGATTTTGTCAGTTAAAATTCAGCACAGTAGGGACAAATTGCAATGGAATTTGAACAAATCCAAGCAATATGATACAGCTTCAGGTTACAGAATTGGCTATTTATTTTACCATCCACCTCTGGAGCTTTGCCCTAATTATATGCAGCAGAAAAAGCCGTGGATTGATCTATGGAAGTTGAACTTGCCTCACAAAATTAAGCTATTTATCTGGAAAGCTCTCCATGGCCGACTTCCGGTGCTTGCTCAGATTCATCACCGCATCCCATCTATATCACCAATATGCCCTTGCTGTCATGAAGCAACGAAAACAGTCACTCATTGTTTGATCGATTGCTCTAGAATTAAAGACGTGTGGTCTCAGAGTTCTAACGACTTTTGGACATGGTGAACTACATCAACAGAGATACTTAACCCGTTGAAGAATGCTGACCGTAATCCTCAATTGCTTGCCATCATTTGCTGGAACTGCTGGAAAGCTCGCAACCAGTTGATTTTTGAAGGTTCTACTTCTATGCCGTCTGCCATTCTAGCAAGCTCTGTCAAGTTGCTCCGTGAAATCCAAAGAACTCCCAGTTTAGGTCGTCATCTCCATGAGACAAGCTCTTAGTTGCATTCAATTTGATTTATCATTATTTCTTCTTTAAGATTTTTCTTCGTTTTTCGACCACGCACCGTTGGATGAATACCTTCAGTGTAGTGTCTTTGGGAAATCCCCACCTTTTATTATGCTGTTCTGCTTTTGGACATCTTTGTATTTCATTTTTTAATAATTAATGAAATATAACCTATTATCTTTGGAAAAAAAAAAGAATTAAACGAAAATTAGCTCAAAATGAAATAATTGTATAATACCAAATGAATCGAAAATTGTCTATTATATAAATTCGAATTCGATAATAACAATAACGACGATACGTATTAGAAGAAGACAATGATGATAACGATGATGATTATGATGATGATGGAGGAGGAGAAGGATGAAAAAGAAGGAGAAGACGAAATTCCAATAGGAGAAGGAGAAAGAGGAAGAGGAAGAGGAAGAGGAAGAGGTGTTGTTGGTGATGACTATAGCAAAATTTAAAAATAATAAAAAAGAAAAAGAAGAAGCAGCATAAATTTAAAAGAAGGAGAAGAAGAAGTGCAAAGAGAGAAAAAAACAGATTATTTAAAAAAACTTAAATGTAAAATTATTTGAATATAAAAGATTACTCTGGTTATCAATCGAATAGTATAATCACAAACCAAAAAAATCGAATAGTATAATAGCAAACGAGATCATTTAGTCCTCTTTATTTATTTGCTCAGTTTCAAACTCTCATGTTAGTGTTACTACTAAAACTTACTCTTAATTAACATCCAATTTAATAAAAAAAATTTGATCATAACTGACTTGTTTATTCTCAAACTTTTATCATCAATCTTAATCATTAATTTTTTATTTTATTTTAAAGTATATTTCACTCATTAGATTGACATATTTATATGAAAGTAACGACTAAAATAAAAATATTTTCTTGTAAAATTATAATAATTTGATATATTTAATTAAATTTTTTCATATAATAT
>NC_029793.2:146022870-146032975 GCF_000816755.2 Arachis ipaensis | reverse complement strand
TTAAATTTGAAAGGTGTTTTATTTAAAATAATTTGTAGTACAAAAGATTTGGGTGTTGGAGTTGTACAAAGTGATATTTTTATTCGGTGGTTTGATTTTTTCATTTGTTTTAGTTGATTGACTTAGTATTCTTATGTGGTGCTCGTCGTTCTCTTTTTTTTATTGGTTGTTGTTAGAGTTGCCTTTTTTTTGTCGTAGGTTCTTGTGAAAACATGTTCTTTATGAATTGTTGAGTTGTATGCACTTTTTATTATGTTGTTTGTTCTATCTTTACATGTATGTTTCTTTTCCGAAGATATGTCTTGAATTTGTATGATTTTCTTTCTCCTTAATCTCTTGATGGGTATGTGATCTTCGTCTGATGATATTAGTGTTGGCGAAGTTGGTTCCTATAATCAATGAATAATTTAAATTAGAAATAAAAATGATGACTTGAATAAGTGATTTTTTTAGTATTACCTGTTTTATTTGTTTTAATGGGTGTTGAAGTTCAGTATTTTTTGTTGGAATAAATATCTTGGTAATAGTATATTGTTGACAACCTTTTTTGAGATTAAAATCATTTACTTTGACTTCAAATATAAGTATAAGGTTGCACAAATTTTTGAATTGGAGTGGTGCTTCAATGTCATTACTTTTCTGAAGTGTCATTAGATTTAAAGCAGTTGTGTCCAACAATATTTTTTCTTTGGCATCAAATGGTACAAAAATTGTTGTAACACTTTGATCTGAAATAAGTATTGGGTTAGTAACTAATAATTTGATAGATGGGATTATGAAAAGTATATAGAGTTACCTTATTGTTGGATATTGTAGTGTTTGATTATATGTGCCACAAATGTAGTTGTCTCATTTTCATCTAATATAATCATTTCTAAGCAAAGAGGCTCCTCTTCATTTGTGGGTGTTAATATTTTTCATAAACGAACCACGCAAATTTTGATAAACTAATTGTCTGTTTATTTGGTAATATTGTCCAAAGAATGATGCTCCATTGAGTAAATTTGAGATGTTGTGTAGTTCAAAAATAATTTTTTTGTGATAAATTTGATGTTATTTGAAAGAATAGTGATAAGAGACTTATATAAGTAGGTCAAATACTATGAAAAGTATATAGAATTATCTTATTGTTGGATATTGTGGTGTTTGATTACATGTGCTACAAATGTAGTTGTCTCATTTTCATCTAATATAATCATTTCTATTTGTGGGTGTTAATGTTTTCCATAGACGAACCACGCAAATTTTGATAAACCAATTGTCTGTTTATTTGGTAATATTGTCCAAAGAATGATGCTCTATTGAGTAAGTTTGAGATGTTGTGTAGTTCAAAAATAAATTTTTTGTGTTAAATTTGATGTTATTTGAAAGAATAGTGATAAGAGACTTATATAAGTAGGTCAAATATTATATTACTAACATGACATTAGAAGAAAAAATATGTCTTAAAAATAATATGAGTAAATTTGACATTTATTCTTAATATAAAAATAGATAGAGTTGGTTCCACCATTTGCAAAACAAAGACGTGTCTTTGCTTAGCTGCTTTGTACTTGGATGGATGAAATATCAGCATTTTGTAAACGGAACCTAATGAACCTATCTAGTTATCTTTGACTTTATTCAAAATATTAATCTAAGTTTACACTGGGCTGTTAAATCTGTGTCATCTATCTTAAAATATTATTCTTTTTAGGCAGTGGGCGGCTCCGACTTTTCCGACATCTGAAAAGAAAAGTTTTAAATTATAACTACCAACCAACAAAGTTTTTTACTGTTTAGTTTCTCGATAAACCTGTAAACGGGACTTGCTTGCCATGGATGAATCATAAAGCATAGTGATGTACAATGAATGATAAGGAAATCAATAGCATATTTAACAACAGATTCTCAAATAACCATCTTCTGTCCCAATGAGAAACAATCGAGAGAATGGAAGTATACTAATACTTGATAATGCTGACAAGCTCCTCATTCCATTGTTATCTGAAACATAGAGCTTCTGGGGAATGATATGATGCTGTCCATCCTGTGTTATTCATGGAAACCATACGCATCATCATTATGAAAATTCGCAAGGAGAGACCTTTAATATAAATGCAGAGTATAATATGACTAATGCAAGAATGATATAACAAAAGCAAGAAACAGCAGGATTGTTTTGACATCTAAAGAAGCTGCTAGACAAGCAAAATAAAGATATGCATTCATACTATTTCATTGGCAGATTTAGGCAAGGAGAGAAGGCCAATCCTATTCCGGGAAATCGAAATAACATCTTGGCCCCATATGGCGAAACTGGATATGCCATCTGAAGGACCTCTGAAAATAATGGGCTGCGATGGCAAATTCCTGCAAAGTTAATAAAATTGATGAGCAACACCATATGTGGACGGACAAGATAAATGAAAGAAAGGGATAACTTTATGACAAGACTGCAATGAATTGAAGGTGATAACTCACATTCTTAAATCCCAGACTCTTAAAGTTCTGTCAAGAGAGCTGGATATGAGCATGTGATCCTCGGGTGCTGCCAACTTCAAATAAAGTTATTGATGAAGTATTGTGCAAAATCAAATAGGGGGTTCTCTAATATTTTGAACATAATCAAAATGAACATACTTTTGTTACATATCCATCATGAGCTCGCCAAGAGGAAATGACATTTCCACTCTTTGCATCAAATAATTTACAATGACCAGAACTTAGTCCAGCTGCAATAAAAGATGGCAAAGTGGAAATTCCACCTGCATGCATCTTGTCAGATCCAGAGGAACAAATGGAAGAAATAAGAGAAGGGAAACTAGATTCATTAGATTCTCCTCTCCACATATGAAGCTTTTGGCCTCGAGCAACATCAATAAACCTGTAAAGTAGAGGAAATAAATCAGAAGTTGGGGTGCATCAACATATTTTCTAATGTATATGCAATTGAAATGGTATGTAACAGTTAATTTCACCTGAGTGAACCATTTCCAGTGCCAACGGCAAGTGTTTCAGCCGCGTCTAATAGATGCATGCAAGTATAAAGGCTTGAATCAAATGTACTAGACAATATTCCATTTGACAGTGTATTCAAATTGAGCATGTTTGCCTGGTCAATGTTAATTTTTGATGCAGCGGATAGATCACTTGCAGTATGGGCAGGATCTGTTTGGGACTCTTCAAATACTGATATTTGCTTCCCTGTTTGACTATTCCAAATATGAACTGTTCCATCACAAGACGCCACTCTTCCACTAGATGATAAGATGCAAATATTGTTCACAACCTAAAATTTGAGATAAACAATAAATATGAAGAACAATATATTAATTAGACGTATTTCATTACACTAGTTACTAATACTCAGTATCATTTTCAGAAAAATATGGAGAACCAAACCTCCTCATGTCCATAATAGCCAGAAAGACAGTTAGTTCGGCTTAGTTCCCACTTCTGAATAGTTCCTTTATACCCTTGACCAATTCCTGCAGTGAAAACAGTACTTTCATCTTGATCAACAGCTAGAGACCTCACTGCTCCATGATTTGCACGTATAGAGTATATCACAGATGCTCTGATCTTCCATGGAAGGTCATCTTTTTGAACCCCCACCCGCCCGAGAAATTCAGGTCCATCCCATACGGTGGCGGGGCTGGGGAACCAAAACCAGGGTTCTTGGTTAAATTGGTATGGTGTGTCTTCTTGCGTTGCTACTTGACTCTGACTGCGTTTAAAATATTGTCTCTGAGGAATCAAGTTCTTAGCACTTTTACTTCCTTGGGATTGTGGAATTGACCATCCAACGCCATTAAGCAACAGCTTTGCCGGAGTGTATTCAGAGGTGGAACCCTGGCCAAATGTGGATCTTCTACCAATAAAATTTTCTGAACTACCTTTTGATGATTCCCCTGCACATTCCCACTGAACAATGACCAGTTTAGAATAAGCAAACAAGAAAGAATACGAGGTTACAGCATCACATCGACAAAAACACATATATCAACTTATATGGGGAGAAAGAAAAGGTAGAAAACTTACCTTCCAATTATGCTGCCGTAGAAGAAATTGTTCAAGTTGTAACCATGTAGCACAACATTGACGAAGTTTCTCTATCCCAAGAAGAGAGGCAAACGAAGGATAGAGAACCAACCTGCAAATGAACCAAAAGATTGTACATCGATAAAAATTTAACAAAGTAAAAAGCAAACAAGAATAAAATTTACAGTGGGAATTAATTGCACTTTTGATGACACCTTAACTTTTTGATCCATTTGTAACCATCCTTTCACTTTACAAAATTAATTTTTTGTGTGTGTGCGCGCGCGCACACGCCATATAAACCCAAAACGAAAAAAGATTAGTTCTCATGGTTTCAGGTGCTTGAGTATAGTATTTGAGACTCTGGAATGAAAGATCTGCCTAGGCCAAATTTGAAGACCTGCTGTCTCCTAGGCTGAGGTTGAGTTATGACTGAAGAACATTATTGGTATTTCGAATAATATGTTCTATCAATAAGAAAAGCTCATTGTTTCTCGAATTGAGAGTTAATTACTTGCTCTTGTGACAGACTGACAGGTGGGGCACATCAAGATGGAACTGCAATTGAGTAAAAGAAATTGAGGTAGTATGGTTCACTTGATGGTTGTAGTGAGTGTAAATATACACAAGGACGCTCTAGGACCAAATTCAAGAAATCTACCGACTGCTATTATCAACTTGTTTTAGTTAAGCATTTTAAACAATGAATTTTGCTTTTATTTGGGATCTCGACTATGGATTTTGTTTGACATAAACCATGATGTGACTAAAAAAATGTTTGTTTTCTCTTGCATGATTTGCTTCTCTTCAACTTCCCTTAAATATTATTCTACTTTCTCCTCAACTAGAGGCTAGATTTCTAGTTCCTTTCTCTAGATAGCCAGCAGATTAATTTCCCCAGCATAAAATAAATCTTAAGACTAAAAAGCAGATTTGTCACTCACACTAGATCCATTCGGCTTTCAATTTGCAAGTCCCCAACAATTTTTAGTTTGGCAACCTTCAAATTTCTGGTAACAGTAGTTGAATCTTTAGAAATTTGCTGGAAAGCAAGCTCATCAAATAGTTCTTTAAGCTTTGGTAGAATATGCAATACTGTCAAATCTGCCCCAATTCGCTGACATATTGCAAAGAGAGTAGTAGCAGCAACCTGAGAAACAGGAGGCAAGTACAAGTATTTAAAAACTAAGTGATTAGCAAATGGTGAGATGCATGTTGGAAATGAAATGGAGCAGAAATCAACACATTATCAGGAAAGAATTTGAAATGCAACTAAGGGGAATTGCAAACAAACAATTTGGAAGAAGTGTCTCCCTAGAGCAAAGAAGTCTGTTTTATATGCAATGCTCCATCACAACATCCATGAGCCAAGGTACAAACTCCAATCCCTCACACCATAACTCTATTTGTACCGTTCCCATAAACAATGCAATAACAAAATCTATTATGCTAATGTAAAAACCGTAATTCCTTGGTGACTTGTGAATTATGATCCAGTATAAATAGTGAAAAGTCCCAATTGGAAAGGAAGATATAACAAGTGTAGAGCCATTTAAACCAAGGAATGAGTAATGGAATTAAACAAACCAATGGATAATTTGAAGAACCTGAAGCACGGCAATGTCCATATGTTTCTGCATAAGAACCCTGATGAGTACACAATTTTGGTCCTGCGTATTTACATCAAATTCAATAATTAATGTTTATACAATACTTTCTGGCAGTTAAAAGCATTTTGCAGAAACGAAAATCATACTTCAAGCAGCTCCTTTACAATAATCTCTTCTGTCAAGAAAGGTAAAAGGCCATCTAATGTCATCATGCAATCAATAAGTGCTAAAGCACTCCAACTCTGGACAGGATCAGGCTTGTTCATGCTTGACATATCAATGAACGAGCGAACAACATTTTTTAGTAATGGTAGCATCTGTTTTACAATAAAGGATTCTCCAAAAAGGCCACCTGAGAAGTCCAAAAATGAGAGAGGCTTACAAACTGAAGATCTCAGTATGAAAAGATAGAAACTATGAAGGCAAATTAACTACGAATACCAAGTCTGACCAGCACATCAATGCCATCAGCACAAAGTCCTTTACCAAAACAGTAAACAAGAGGCAAGATTGTCTGATTCATAAAAAAAGGTCAGTGAACCAATAATTACTGAACTGAGGTGGGTGCGTACAGACTAATAAAGGAGTGCATAGTCTTGACTATTGATGCAAAACAAATTAACCTGGTGGATGGTAATAGGTACTCCAAGCTCCTCACTAGAACCAACTAGAAGGACAGAGGCAGATGCAGCTGAACTTTTATCCAGAGAATTATACAAGTTTGATAAAACCAATGGGTGAATAGTTTCCAGGTATACTTGTTTACCAACTCGGTTCCATATTTCACGTACAAATGAATCTTGTAAAAGGGAAACCTTTAAATGTAGATGACCTGTTGTCTGCAAAAAAGACATCTAAATAAGAAGTCCACAGAGATTACAAAGGAGCAGAAAAATATAATTCTCCAGACTAATAAAATTCGGAAGATGAATTTCAGAACTAGCCTGCAAAATCTTCTGTATGGTTGGCAAGATTAATTTCTTCACTGCTTTTTCTTTTAAGCATTTCATAAATTCTTTCAGTAGTATATATGCCCATTCAGCTTCAGCATCATTCACAGTATTGACTACAAGTGGTAAGCAATAAGTAGCGCACATTTCAGCTGCTAATGAGCCCATTTCTCTGAGAGCTCCCTTCTTTGCAAGATTTGTGGCATAACGAAGGCGGGTCTCATCCTTAGCAACAAGCTGAAGTGGGGCAAGAAACGTGTAGGAGGACTTTATTGTCTTTGGAAAATAAGGTGATTCCAGAAGAAATTTGGCTGAAGGCCTCCTGCATAGCACAATATTAATAGATCAACAGCAAGACAGAGACAATGACTAACAAAAGTTAACATCTAATCAAGCTCAAACACATGCATCCAATTGCATATCAGTACATGTGTGCAGACACAGATACCTCGTCCAATCCTTTTGTATGCATGCTTCAACAAGTAACCTAACATAAGGAGGTAGTTCACAAAGAGATCCTGGTAAGGTCCCATCTTCCAAGTACATCGCATATGAGGTTGAATCAAAGAGGGGACTAGAAAGATGAAGTTCTGCTAACAGACAACCAATAGAAAAAATGTCCCTAGCAATATCTTCAGAGCTAACTTTTGAGGAAGACAATTTTTGCCTCCAAAGCAAATAGTCTGGATATCCTGGCGAACCGTCATCTTCTTCCTTCATATGCTGAATCAAAGAAATCAGATTCATTTTATATGGCAGCATGTAATTTCTGTCAGGCAAAGATAATTTGCATATGCTTTCGTTAATTGACTGCTTTGTTGGATCTCCCTGTGTTTGATTTAATGGACACTGATAACAAGAATTCAAATGCCTAGCATGCTCAGAAAATGCAGATGCTTGTTCTAGTTCTTGTAGATAGGCAGCATCAGACAGGAGAGTCGTCTCTCGCAGTATTTCATTTTCCTGGCTCCAAACTTTAGCATATTTATTGGTGGCATAACGACGTGCAGTTGGAGTGGCAAGACGAATGGGGTGAGGTCGTGTAAAGAGCTGACGACGTCCCGTTGACCTTGGCATCGTAGGTTCTGATATAGGAAGCATAACATTCTTTGCAGCAATAGCTGCTTGCCCAGACATTTTGTACCCAAAGGTTATATCTATCCATTGATGGAGTTGAAAAGAAACCATATTACTTTCTAATGCCCAACGATGCAATTTAATGAAATCCTCTGGAGTCTCAGCCCAAGAAGGTACAGCCAAATCAGCCATTCCATCATGAATCGACCTAAATATTTGGGCGTCACAGTAGAACTCTGGAATGCACTCATCTGGGGTCCATTGATAGAGCCTCTGCATTGTGGAAGGATATTCGTTAGGTTCATAAACTGAACGAACAGCCATTCGGAGTACCCTCAAAGGCAGCCTTCTTGCTTTATAACTGCACACAGCCAGTTCAGAGAGGCATTCATCTGACACATGATGAGGTATTTCAGATGTTGAATAGGTGAAATCCAACTGTTCATCACCTTTTGCTAAGCGCCATTTGCTCTTGCTCAAGTCTCGCCATCCTGCATCACAATTATCATCAGGTTTGGTGCTAAAATCAATTACCCAAGGCATTACTGGATGAAATGTATGGTCTCCCCACCTTCTGCCTGCTAATCTGTTTAAGATAAGTAAATACTCAAAATTACTCAACTCTCCTTTCCACCAATGATGGAAGCTAGAATGCCAATCTATTGACGGTGAAAGCTTTAAATCAGCATAAAGACCATTAGAATGGCAACCACTATTGTAACAACTAATTTTTGCAGGGCTTGAATTAACGTCTTCACTCTTTTGTAAAGTTGAATTAAATTCCAATGTAGGTTCATTCCATAATCTCAGCCAAGACCATAATGAGTCAGTCAACATGATATTGGATGGGCATAAGTTGCCATGAGAAACCCCTAGACCATGAAGGTATACCAAAGCTGAGAGCAGCTGATATATAAGAAATCCTCTATGCCAGTCAGATTTAAAGGCACTGGGGTTAAAATGCAGAATATTCTCGAGATTGTATGGAGTCTTTGGAAGCACCATGTTAACATGATCAGATGATTTAAAAAATGCAAGGACAGGGGCTATGTTTGGATGCCTCAAGGAGCCGGGAAATGTGTCCTCCTGAAAAAATGGCAAGCCAATTAAGCTAAGGAAATTTGTGCTGTCCCTTCCTGAAGCTTTCCCTTCAATCCAGATATCAAGTGAATCCAACACATGATCTTCCATTAACCCAGACAAGAAATCAGTGGCAACCTCTTGGATGGTAGAAAATGAAGAAACTTCCACGCGGGCACCGGGGGCCAGTGAAGTGATTATCCTGAAGCAAGAAAACTTTCCGGAATGACTACAACTTGTGCTCATGGAAGATGCTCTTTTGGTTTCAGCATCTGATGATGAAGAAATTCCACCATTTTGCACATTAGGACCACATTGGCTTGTGCCAGTATCAGGATCACTACTCCTAGTTCCTTCATTACTATCCAAAATATACTCATTTCTGCAGACAGAACAATAATAGCAAATCACAAATCACAAACAAAACCGCCATCATTTAAACAATAAAATTAAAATTCAGAAATAGAGAAGAATTGTACACATAATTGGAGAAACAATTGCTGTGATGAGAGCGCGTGTACTGCAATATAAATTGACCGGATGAAGCTTCACTGCCAGCTGTACCAGAAATCTGATTATCCGAAAACAAAAAAGAGAGATTAAGAAAAATGAACAAAAGAATGATCTGAAATTTCTCAGAGAGAGAGAGAGTGAGAGAGACTTGGACGACGGCGGAAGAACCGAAAGGGAAAGGGGAAGAGGAAATGCCATAATTGAACAAGAGTTGGTCGGAGAAATCGGAGTTGATTCGAAGCTGGAGGCAGTCGAAGCAGTAACAACAGTGTTGCTCCATGACGAACTCGCTCAGCTCAACTGAGTCAACTCAGCGAGTTCACTCCATTAACAGTGGTTGCTTCCCGCATACTCAACACTCATGCTCCAACCGCCATCAAGTAAGTACCAACGTTGCAGCTGAAACCTCGCGACTCCACCTCCTTCCCTTTCAAGTAAATAGTCTTCGTATGTAAGGTTATTTCAGTCATTCTAAATGTACTGTGTTAAATTATGACAAGGTATTTTATTATTGGTTTAATTAATCGGATGATTCCTATAGTTTGGTAAAATTTTCAATTAGGTTCTTATATTTTTTTTTTTTTAATTAGGTCTTTGTGCTAAAATTTTTTTTTTAATTAAGTCCCCTTAGTAATAATTGGTTTAATTTTATAAGGATCCAACTAAAAAAAAAGAATTGGTATAGAAACCTAAATAAAATAAAATAAAAATATAGGAACCTAATTAAAAAAAATTTGGTGCAAGGACTCAATTAAAAAGAAAAAAAATATAAAGACCTAATTAAAAATTTTGCAAAACTATAGAGACCAACAGAATAATTAAACCTTTATTATTCGGTATTGTATAAAATAT
>NC_029793.2:146022140-146022845 GCF_000816755.2 Arachis ipaensis | reverse complement strand
GTTTAAATTTCTCAAGAGTATTCTCACTTTTTCCCTGAAAATATCATTTTTTTTCTTATTATGAAGAGAGGTGATTAATTCGTTTGGACGTAATCAGTACTCTACCTTTTACTTTCTCAATTGGAATTTTCTCAACGAATGACCTTATAATCATAGCATGTTTTTTATTTGAAAAACTTGTTTGATAATCAAAATTTTAAAGTTTAGTACGAAATTTGTTGAAATCCCGTTTATTTGGCTCAACACTAATGACTTGTGTAATAAACCTTCATCTGCTCAAGTAATTACCTATCATTATTTCGAATAGAAATAGAAAAAAATTGAAATCATGTCTTCAATCTTTTCTAAACTTAAATCAAAGCCAAAAGTGTTCCTACTAATGCTATTAGTTGTTAAATTCTTAGTAAATTAGCATAATTCGAAGGAATCATTTGTATTATTAGAATTGCCGAATGTCACTCCAATCATTCAACAAACCATAACCTACAGATTCCATTTTAAAACGATAAATAGATAATAATAAAAAGCAGAAGCATAGCCGCATATGGTATAAATTCTGTAAATCCATTGAAATGAAAACTAAAGAATCTAACATTGTTGTGGATTATCATAATACACAAGTCACAGACTTCCTTTGAAAGTGAAAACAGTGGTCACAAAGAACACAACACTGTTGCTAAATAAATAAAGAAGGAAGCCATAATG
>NC_029793.2:146019460-146022081 GCF_000816755.2 Arachis ipaensis | reverse complement strand
AGGAGGAGGAGGAGGAGGAGGAGGAGGAGGGGAGGCTTAAACGCGGTTGTAGGCCACGGACTTGCTGAAAAGGCGCCTGATGTATATGACCTGCAGTGCACTAACACCAGCCAACAGAAGGTACTCTCCTACGGTGTAGAATATAACACGCTTTCGTGTGCTCTCATTCGCTACAAAACGCAAAAGGAAGTTGAATCAGTATAATCATGTAGCTCAAGTTCACTTTCTTGATTCTAACTGGCAAAAAATGGGGCAAAAGCAAAGTACACACAAGTCTGAGAAACTAGATACCTAATAGATAGATTTCGCCCAATAAGAAAGGTGCTAGATTACAGAAATCAAAACTACTTACTGTGGCGATGCCTTGCATCACGAGCTTTCAAGTACTTTTGCTCGGCTGTAACAGATTCTAGTGCCTCTCTGAGCTCAGCGATTTTTACATTAATTGGGTCCAAATGCTCTGCAAATCATCAACAAGAATTCCATGAAAATCGTAATGACGTTACCGCTTATGCCTAAACATATGGATATACCACAAAAACCTCCTTATGCAGAGAACATACCATCTTTGGCAAGATCATGCTCAGATGGAATATGACCAACATGGATGTAGAAAGAAACAGTCTCAGGTGTTGAGTGAGGGTTGTGAAAACAGAATTTATACATTCCATGTGTCGGGGCTTTAAATTGGAACTTGTCACCAGAGGTCCCCTTGATATTTTGGACTGTATTACCAGCAGGAGATGTCACCTGCAGATAACTGAAAAATTAGCATATCTGAAAGTCAAAAGTTACAAAACAATAAGCAAATTTGGGCAGCCATTCTGACTGCTAATGGCTGCTAAACCACAATGGATTCATACAAATAAATAAACAAAGATGTCTGCCCATCAAACCCTTAAAATGCCACTATATTAGCACACATCGTTTAGACTGCATGCAGAGTTTTACAAAGGGCCTCCAACAGACCACCAGCTTCTAAAGGAAAAGATCAAGCTTCAAGGTATTACGCTTACGCCGTACTATTCCATGACTAACCTTTTACTCTATGTTATTAATCCTAAAGCCTGACCTTGCAATAAATTCTCTATATCCTTTTGAAAGGGTGTGAAGAACAAATTTAGTGCATGTTTGAAAAGCCAGTGGGAACTGCCTAAGACTCACTGGTGATTATTTAACATCAAATGGGGTGTTCAAATTTTGAACCTTGACACATGGAAATTTCATTAGAGGCTTCCAAATTTCGACATATTTTTTCCGATATAAAAAAATGCAACTTAACAGAAGATGCAAAACAAGCCAAATAACACGAGTTAGTATAAATTGCTTTCAGCAGGCTAAACAAAAACAAATCCATTCCCTTAAATTGTTAATCAGTTCTAAAAAGCACCTCCATGGGCACCTAGACTTCAAACCTGTATCAGTAATCAGTATCATGGTATGTGTATTCTAATTGACCTTCATTATAATTACAGCAAAATCTATCTACAAAACGCTATCAAATGCTAAACATCTGAAAAGCCATTGAACTGTTGCAATTTACAACTACATCAAACTATGAGTCCTAATTTTGTGACTATTCAGAGAGCCCTAATAAACGCAATAGAAGCCAAACAATTTTTCAATTTCCCCTCGCCCCAGAAGATACAAAATCCTAATAACTTCACAATTCAACCAACTAGCAACAAGTTCACAGCAAGTAACTGGATCAGAATGAGGCCCTAAACCCCAAAATTGCAACAAATACATATATTAAAAAAAAAAGAAAATAATTTCATGAACCCATGACAGGGAATTGAGGTAACACTCACCGTGAAATCGATACCAGGGTGATCGGAGCCCCAGAAAATATCGTGGTCGACGACAACAAAGTTCCCCGAAATAGTGTCACCCTCATAAAGCACATACTCGTAGACGCACTCGACGTCGTTTACCGTCACCGATAGCGACTCAATGCCGCTAAAGAAGCTCATCATCAAACACGCCAAAACCATCCACATCTTCGAGCTTCTCTTCCACTGCGTTTGCTCCATAGCTTCCCCCCTCTTATTTATTTTTGGGAATTTTCTCTTCTGAAATCAAATTGCGACAAATTCGATGCAGTGGGCAAGTGAGAGGTGGTACCCAGATCTTAAAGTCAAAAACTTTGACAAGGTGTTGAGTACTTTCTTCGTTTCAGGTCTCTGCTAGTCCAACGCAACAAAACGGCACCGCCGTGGGTGGCTTCACGGATTTGATTGAGGTGTCGTTTATGAGAGCTTACGTGTGAAACGCATAGAGCCTACAGCGTGCAGCAGCCAATCAGAAACCTGGATTAATACTATGTGGGGACACTTTAGAAAGCTACCATCTAATTTTAAAAATTGTATCAACTGGTACCCAGATCCAAAAACTTTGACAAGGTGTTGAGTACTTTCTTCGTTTCAGGTCTCTGCTAGTCCAACGCAACAAAACGGCACCGCCGTGGGTGGCTTCACGGATTTGATTGAGGTGTCGTTTATGAGAGCTTACGTGTGACGTGTGAAGAGCCTACAGCGTGCAGCAGCCAATCAGAAACCTGGATTAATACTATGTGGGGACACTTTAGAAAGCTACCATCTAATTTTAAAAATTGTATCAAT
>NC_029793.2:146003274-146016670 GCF_000816755.2 Arachis ipaensis | reverse complement strand
ATCAAATCTTAATTAACAATATAGCATTATTTTTTTTTGGTGACTGAGCATAACACAAAGAAAAAAGACCTAAGAAAAAGAGTAGTATTTCTCTCTAATAATAATGTCTAAATTATTAGGAGGCAGTAACCACTCTAGATACACTTACTTGTTTAAAACAACAGTCTTAGCCATTAAATCAGCCGCTTTGTTTGCTGTTCGCTGGATGAGCACTAAAGTAGCTGTCCAATTGCGCTGGAGCATCTCTTTGATTTTGTCAAGCAGACCAGAGTCATTCCTAATCATGCTGGTTGTGCCTCGCGAAACAAGAAGAAACGCATCAAGATTATCAGTTTCACATATAACCTCTTTGCACTCGCAATCCCAAACCATAACAAGCCCTCTCCAAATAGCATGAAGCTCACAACAGAGAACACTAGAAAGAGGTATACTAGCAGAACAACCTTTTATCCAAATTCCCATGCTGTCTCTAATAATACATCCAAAGCCAGCTAATTGCTCATTTTCAAAAACGCTTGCATCGCAGTTCACTTTACAGACATTCATTGGAGGTGGTTCCCAGTTATATTTCAAAGAAGAAGGAATAATATGTTTTTGGTTGATAACAACATTAGAGAAATCTCGAGCAGCATGTTTAACTAAGTGAACAATTTTCTCTTTACTCCATGGATCATCTTGGTGGAAGATGTCATTGTTTCTATCCCTCCAAATTCACCAAAAGGCCGCTGCAAAGAGAAACTCATTTTTGTTGAGGTTAGAACGAATCCAAGACCCAAATTCCAAACTAGAGTCCTCAGCGGTCATTCCCAAATTTAAGCTAATCCAAATCTGACGAGCTTTTTGGCAAGTCCTAAAGCAGTGGTTAATATCCTCTAGAGCAAGATAACATCTCTGACAAAAATCAGAAGTAGAAATACTTCTTTGAAACCGATAACTAGCTGTGGGAACTCCGTTGTTGAGGCAAAGCCAGAGCAGACACTTTATCTTCTCCGGTATTCTCAAGCGCCAAAGCCAAAGCCAATTTTCATTATCATTCCAGCCAAATTTCTTCTTCAGTAGCCATTCATACCCGCTTTTAGTCGAGTAGGTGAGAGTATTTGAGATTGTCCAAAACCAACCTGTTTTATCTCCTGCCTGCTTGATAGGATCAAAGAGCATCAAATCAAGTTTAACTTCAAGAATATCCCACCATCAATGCTCATGGTGCCAGACATCTTCTAACTTCAAGTGAGAATCAGAAATATGCACAAAAAAAACCAAAAGAGCTAGCGTTCTACATGGTCGCCAAGCATGATACCAAAAGGATTGAGACATCCTGCCTGTACACCAATCAAAACCATCAGTTTATGTTGTTGTCTAATATGAAAACAAATTCATTTGTAGTGATAATAATAATCTTAAAATAATTTTCTGAATTTCGTGTACGCCAATGTAAAATTACTAACTATTTAAAATCTTAATTTTCATAACGGATTAGAAATTAAGGGCTTGTTTGAGTGAACTTTTGGGAAAATATTTTTTTTCGAGTTATCTTTTTGTAAAAGATCTTATAGAAAAGTAAAAATAATTTTATATTTGGATATCTTATACAAAAGAAAGATCTATCAATTATGTTTGGGTATAACAATATAAAAGTACTTTTTTGTTTATTTATTATATGAAAAACATCTTTTTTTTTTTTTAAGGAAAAAAAATCTTTTAAAAAAAGATGTAAATTACAACTTCTCAAAAAAGATATTTTTTATATTTTTCTAGTGATTTTACTTTTATTATTAAAAATTTGCCAAACACACTAAAAAATAAAAAAAAATATCTTTTTTATCAAAATAATAAAGTCCAAACAAACACTAAAACTTAAAATTTATGTCTCTCAACATTAAAAAAAAAAAGCAATTTCCACCTATAATGCTCGAAGCAATACAATTTTTGTGGTTGGTGATTGTGATTGACAATCAAACTGGACAATTAAACAATTGATGAAATCAACCTATGAATAACACATTGTTTTTTAATTAGATACTTAAATAGGAACATCTCTTTAATGTCTTCAACTTGCATCTTAAGCAGCACCAAAGCTCAATAGCAGTTAAAAATGGAGAAGACCAAGATTCATGTTCCCAGAGTTAAACTCGGTAGCCAAGGCTTAGAGGTAATTTTTTGCTATGATCCCATCTACAAATGCCTATAAGAGCCAAACTAGTTCATGTTCATCATCCAACGTTGTTATAGAAGAGTTTAATCAACTTGATTGAAGGAAGATTGTGTCTTTTCAGTTGATCCTTTTGATCTCAGATATCATTCATAATAGGACTTTGCACTAAGTAGTAAGCGTATCATGGTTTTGCCAGAAGTTGATTATCTAGTAGCTTTTACCAAAAACATTTGTGTTCCTCTTTCCCAATGCAAATCTTTGGTTTAGTATTTGTGAGAGAATAAGAACTCATTGTAATATTCGGTTATGGATTGCAGGTTTCTAGGTTGGGGTTTGGATGTGGAGGGCTATCTGGAATTTACAATGCCCCCCTTTCCCATGAAGAAGGATGTTCAATTATTAAGCAAGTATTCAATAAAGGTGTCACCTTCTTTGACACGTCAGATCTTTATGGGGATAATCATGATAATGAAATCATGGTTGGCAAGGTAACCACACTACACAAGTAATTAATCTTAGCTTGTTTGTTCTGGTTCCAAACAAAGTCTAGTAGTTTGGTTAACATCTGATTCACAAAATAGATCACTCTTTAGAACTTGCAAATAGAATTTGGTGTAGGAAAACAAAAGTTGGAAGATTAAAATTTGATTCATATATGTTGATTATTGAAGATTCCTTTACTTCTGCCCTTAGGCCTTAAAAGAGTTGCCTCGCGAAAAAGTTCAGTTGGCTACAAAATTTGGTGTCATTAACAATGGTGGGATGAATTTTGAAGTAAAGGGTAGCCCTGAATATGTGCGAAAATGCTGCGAAGCTAGCCTTAAGCGACTTGATGTCCAGTATATCGATTTGTACTATCAACACAGAGTTGACACTTCAGTGCCAATAGAAGACACTGTAAGTACTTAATGGTTTCGCTTCTATTATCTCTTGTTTGTTATGCAAGTTACATGCCTTTCAAGGAAGAACTTTATGACTATCTATGGTTAGTTATATGCTTTAAAATATGAGCTTTGTGATTGTGAAAAAGATTGGGGAGCTGAAAAGGCTGGTAAATGAAGGGAAGATAAAATATATTGGGCTATCAGAGGCTAATGTTGACACAATAAGAAGAGCACATGCGGTTCATCCTATTACTGCTTTGCAAATGGAGTATTCTTTATGGAGCCGTGACATTGAAGAAACTATAATTCCACTATGCAGGTAGTTAGCAAGAATAACATCATCATTCTTCTGTTGATTAATATTCTCACTAATCATGATTATAGTATACTACTCCAAGTTGATATGATGCTATGTTTTCTTTCTCTTTCGAATGTTGTATTTATAGTATATACTGCTATACTCTAACTAAGAAGCATTGTGCACTTGCAGAGAACTAGGAATCGGAATAGTGGCGTATAGCCCTCTTGGTCGTGGCTTTTTCGCTGGTAAAGCAGTGGTTGAGTCTCTTCCTAATCAGAGCTTGCTGGTATGTAACTACTAACTAGTGATAAACAAGTGCATAATACCATAATCTTCTCTGGTATGATGGATTCTGTAACAGGCTATGCATCCAAGGTTCAGTGAAGAGAATTTGGAAAAGAACAAGCCTTTTTATAAAAGAGTTGATGAGTTGGCTTCTAAACATTCATGCACTCCATCTCAACTAGCTCTATCATGGCTTATTCATCAGGGAAATGACATAATCCCAATCCCAGGTAGACACTTCAGTTGTTAACAAATTCTGTCAACTTAATTTTTATTTACACAAAAGGGATAATTGCTTTGTCATATATTTGATGTGATGTCATAGGAACTACTAAACTGAGGAACTTTGAGAACAACATTGGATCTTTGGCTGTAAAGCTTACAGAACAAGATTTGAGGGAAATTTCTGATACTGTTCCTGCCAATGAAATTGCCGGGGAACAAGAGTATAGTACTTTAGAAAAATACTCTTGGAAATTTGCAACTACACCCTTACCACCAAAGTAATTCTGCTGATAAAAATGTTGCAAGTGTTGTGTTATGCATTGATTTGTGCTGTATTTGTATTCAATTCGACCACTATGTTTATCTCAACAAACTAGCCTGTGGGATACCCCCAAGAATGGTTTATAATAATTAATGACAGCAAGAAAGCCCAATAAGAATATAAAGATTTTACCCATACTGTCAATATATTCAAAATAAGTTTTTTATTACTATTGCAGTTGTTTCAAATTTTATTAGTTTCCAATTGCCATGTGTTAGTCTAATGGAGGGTAAAAGATAAATCTCTAATTATAAGTTGATAAAAATGTGCCAAAAAGGATTATGATTTTGTATAGATTTATAACAAATAAAACATGTGGTTTGTACTTAGACAAGAAGCACCTCTGGTGAAATTGAAACAATAAATGGCAACAAATTGTTGTTTCAAAGATGAGTTTGGAAACCAAAAAAAAAATAAAAAAGGACAAGAGTTTTAATTTCTTGTAGTGGCTGATTAATTATAATAAGCAACGTGCCAACAACCAAACCACAGCAAATGTACTTGGTAGTACCTAGAAGCCTATGGAACCTTCTGGTATTTACCAAGAAACAGTAACAACTAATTGAGGTAGTGCAATGCTCCAAGTCTCCAAAATCATTGCAACCTCAGAATCAGAATCAGTGAGTCTCACTCTCTGGTTCTGATGGAAGCCACGTCTATTGCTTTTAGCATGTGTGGACAATGGAACCCACGTGAACCAATGAACTTTATGACTCCTTCTATGCCATGACGTGGAACCTAAATATCCACCACTACACTTACCCCCTTAACTCTATATAACCAACCTTCATTCAACACTCTTCCATCATCTCAAGAGTGCAATTTGATACTCACTAAGAAGCTATCTGCGGTTTCACTCACAAGGTTATTAGTAACATACCAATCTAGCAATGGCTGTTTCATCTTATGCTATGCAATCTATCCTTGCCAGCCCTATGACTCGCACTCCTAGCAGGTCAAGAGTGAACCAATTTGGTGTTCCTGCTCTGTACATGCCTAACATGAGAAGGAATGCTAGCCTTAGTGTTCGATCCATGGCTGAGGTAAGTAGTGGTTGCATTTATGTGTTGTGGTTTCATGCTAGCTAGCTTTAATATGATCATTTAATATGATATAATGGCATATGAATCATTGGTTTTCTTTTTGGGAATTGCAGGAAGAGCAGAAAGAACAATCAACTGAACCTATAAGCCCAGTTACACCACCAAAGCCTCAGCCTCGTTCACCAAAGGTGAGTACCATACCCTTAACAATTTAACAAATATAAAGTGTATCATAAAATTGGTTATTGACATGAATGATGTGTTTATGTGCAAATGGCAGATGAGCACAAAGTTCAGTGATGTGTTGGCATTCAGTGGGCCAGCACCTGAGAGGATCAATGGAAGGCTTGCAATGATTGGATTTGTAGCAGCATTAGCAGTGGAACTATCCAACGGTCAAGATTTGTTGTCACAGATATCCAATGGTGGGATCCCATGGTTCTTGGGGACTAGTGTGGTGCTGTCCCTTGCTTCATTGATCCCACTGTTTCAAGGTGTTAGTGTTGAGTCAAAATCTGGTGGATTCATGTCCTCAGATGCTGAGCTTTGGAATGGTAGATTTGCCATGTTGGGCTTGATTGCTCTTGCTTTCACTGAGTATGTTAAGGGTGGTACCCTTGTGTAATCATTTTTAAGCCTCCAGTATTCTTATATTACCTTTTATCTTATCTTATGTATGTATAGAATTTTATAAAGGATTTTTCTGAGATAAATTCATGATCATAATATCATATGCTGATTCCTTCAAAATGCTTATGAATGATGCCTAATTTCCCTTAAAGGAAAATTTCAATACAATGAGTAATCGATTATCCTTGTTGCACTTTGGAATAAAGGACACAATTACAAATATCTTGGTTTAAGAACTTGGAAGCAGACAATAATAGTGATCCAAATAGACCCAAGATAAAGGAAAAATTGTACAAATATGTGACAGTTTAAATTCATTAGAAAATTGTGCAAGCTGTCTCATTCATCCATTTGAATTCTTCCAATATGCATTCTCATCCGTTCATTTCTCCGTCTTTCTCAACTAATATGCTTGCTGAAGTTGGCATTTTGTGAAAACAAGAAATTATTATCATCATCATCATCATCATCATCATCATCATCATTATTATTATTATTATCCATAAAAAGGCAAGAAAATATTACCCTTCTCATGAATGGATTTTAATCTTTTTAACCTTGCCATTTGAAGTACATAAAAATAAAGTTTGGTCACTTCTATAACAAAATTGATATGTGGTCAGGAACGTGACGAGATTACCATTCTGTCCCTTAATTCTAAGATGACGAAAATACCCTCCTGACCACGTATAAAAAATTCACCATATTTTAGTTAGTTAAATTGAAAATACATTATCGTGCATTTCATATAATTTGGTGTGTCTAAATTAAAACTCAAAACATTATTTAATGATAAAGTAATAAGGCATAACTGCTTAGAATTAAATCTATCATCAGTAAATTTAGATTCTCAATATTCTTGACAAATGATAAAAATTTTCCTTGACAACATACGAGTAGAATTTACAAAGTTGTGCCTTGTGTTAACAACGAGCTCAGCTCAGCAAGAAAATAGATAGATTATAAGGAACGAACATCTACCAAACCTAAACATGAATATTAGAATCACCACTTATTTCGATGTCTCATTTTCAATCTACGGTAAAGGACCTCTACACCCAAAATTTATGAACAGGAAAAGAATTGAGATTGAGAACAATACACATCTTAGAAGTAATTTTTGGGTCCTAATAGCTACATTTCATTTCATATCATGTATATGTACAAATATTCACCGACCAAGTAACGTGCTAGGCAGCCAAGTGCATATGCTCCTAACTATGGATCAAGCTGATACTCCGGCTTGTCAAAATCACCATTCCGGAGTGTGCTTCCCACCACCCCATTTTCAACACACTGCAATTCATTATTACAAAGTCAACAACAAAACCAAGTTAAGAAATCAGTGCCTTGTATCCAATGCCAAAGAAACTAAAATCACATTACTCAATGGACGAAATTGACCTAACATTAAGTGGGTTAGGCATAAGTTGGAAGATTGAAACACATTTTCTATCCTTTAATTACTTGTTTTACAAGTTGAAGATCATGGGGTGGTCCACTTGTAACAAACTGGCAAGTCTTCATCGAAACCAGCATGGCTTAAATTATGGATCAACTAATCATAATGGCTAATTATCCACCATAAAAAATACAGTAGCAAAATCAAGGGAATAAAAAAAAGGAAATTTAGATCAATTGGAAACAAATTTATGGCTGCTGGGTTGAACGTGAGTCCCCTGAAAGAGGAGCAATTTTACATTAGAGACACAGACAGAACAAAATATCATCACAGATTAAAATTGACTATACGATGTGTTACAAGGAGGCCAGGAACCATACCAACGCGATAGTACTAGCTGCCAGACATATGGAATAAAGAACTCCTCCGGATGACTCTCTTGTTCATATGTGAAGCGCAGTTGAGTGAACATCTGCCAAACAAGATAGAACCTAATTATACTCCCTATTGGAAATAAACCAGAATAACTTAATCTTACACTATCTTACCTTCATTCCATCACCCCGCCAAGAACGACAATTGACAATTATCACCTGAAGCACTTCTTTTACGGACCAATCGCCACTCACTCTTTGAGCATCCATACGACTATTGAAAAAATCCAAGACCTGCAATATTAATAAATAAATTATATATTCTGACACTAAGGACTCATGAGATGATGCATCACAAAGACAATATTTCACAAATCTAACTGAAGATACAACAGAATTTGCTCTCTGAAATGAATCAAGATTTCAAGGATAAGCTGTGACTTAAATAAAATGCACTGCACGTACAGTATAAATGTTCTCAAGCAGTTCACTAAATCGTGGATGATTCTTAAATGGCTGAAAGACTTCCTGCCTATGCATTATTGCATATACTACCTGCTCGAATCACACAAGAAAGCACCAGGATAGGTGTAAAAGGTTATAATGTAAAATTTTTAATACAGTGAACCAGATAGAACTATATGTTATAAATCTGCAATCAATAAAAGTTGAAGATCATATCATACCTCGGGATTCCGAGGCAGTGCATAAGTCAGGATTGCATTTATTATTTCCAGTACCAGCCTCAAGAAGTCAGTATAAATGTGCAATTCAGTTGACTGTACAAAAAATATAAATTAGAAAAAGAAATAGCCTAAAGTTTATAATCAAACGAATAATAGAAGTGCTTAGACAATACATACCATATCCTCTATTAGGCTGTTTCCCTCAATCAAGTTGCCTTTTTCATTATGGAGCTTATTATCTCTGCGATCTGCTAGTTTATTATACCTAATGTGAAGCAACAATATGGTCAAATTGTTATCCCAGAAACTGCAGTCAGTTAAGATATAAATATGAAATAGAGATAGTATATTATTACAGAGGCCAAGAGAAAAGGTAGACATACTTGCGTGAGAGCATATCAAAAAGGCTAACTAGTCTCTGAGACGCATATGCACTCAATCGGTGGACATGAGGAGCCATGTTTGCCAGAGTTGCCAAACATGTTGTATGCAGATAAACATCCTATCATATTGAAAACAAATTAAATGACCAAAGGAAAGGATATGTGAATAAAATAAAGAGCACTTTGAGTAGTTATATAAAAATTAACCAATTATGTAAATAGTGGTTCTAAGATTGAAATACACATCCCTTCTACTGGTATCTATGAGTAATTACTTACGAAGTCACTGTCTCCAATATACATAATTAAATATGATAAACAGATTTGAGTGCCTTCTTATATCTTACTCTCAGGTTTGTACAAGCGCAAACTATATTACTAAATTAAGAAATAAGGTGTCCCTTTACAAAAGCTACTTTCAGTATAGAATATCCTTAGTTCACACTAAATAAAGACATCAGTACAAATATGAGCCATAAGAACTAGGGACAAAGTAATCCAATAAAAGGGAAAGATGTCACGTCAGTATCATCAATAACAAAGTCAGGAGAACAGATAATCATATTAATTTACCTGTATATAGGATTTTATTTTATAAAATATATATGCAATTTCCAAAATAAATTATCAGTCAGCAGAGAAGTTTCATATAGGTGAGACAGAGACTGAGCTAACAGACCAGCTAAGTTTAAGGATCATACCCGAAGTTTAGACAAATTATACTGTACAGTTCTGATAAGAATTATGACCAAGAGGGAACCAAGAGAAGTCTGATGCAGAAGACGTTCCTTGTACCATGGAACACCAGTCAAAATCTATCCAGGAAAATAGCACATCAGCATTTAGGACATACTTGCAGTTTTACATAGTTCAGTGCCAAAAGACAACACCTACCAGTTTATGAATGCTTGCATTAAAAGAAGAGTCTTGACTGAGTATGAGGAGTATAATCAGCAACATGTAAATTTGATTAGCTGTTCTCCTTGGAGCATTGTATAGAGCTTCCAGAATAGGCATTAACTGTTAATTTCATTAGATAGATAAAGATCACAATAAGGCTCAATTCTCAGTCATTGTAGAAGCAGCAGCAGGACTCATATGATTTAGAATGACTTGAGAAAGTGGCAGTCACATATATCATATCGATAATCAAGTAAATACATGAATCATAAAGTAATAAGCCTCCACAGGATTCTATTTCAAAGTCTTCTTTTGACTTCTAGATATATAACTAATTAATTCATTCCCACTTCCTCCATAGGAGAAACTTTAAGTTTGCTACCACATACCAAGGTATCCATGTCAGTCCGCACCAAGACATACTCCAGAAAGGCAGAATTTCCTTGCAGCAGTGAGTAAAGTAGAAGAACAGCAGCCTCATCAGCCAAGCATCTGTGGAGGAATAAAAGTGATAAGGTTTTAGAAACTGATGTGTTTAGAAGCACCAGTATATAATTAACGACACTTAATGCAAAACTGGAAGTCAATAACCAGGAGACACTAGGGACTCTAACCAAGAAACTGATGCACCAAGGACACAAACATCTTTTGCTTTTCTTTTCTTTTCTTTTTTTTTCCATTTCCCTCTTTCCAATTAATATTAATTGGGTGAACAGAAAGTTATGAGAAACAAGCTCTCTTTTCTTTATTTATAATAAAACTTGTATACAACTATTTCATGGTCCAATCATCTCACACTAGGAAAATATAAATTTTTTAGTGATCATGATTACATACAACTACTGACATGCCAATTGTATTTCCTGGAGAATGAATCAAATGAATCCACAAGTATGCATGATATAGATGTAGTATAAGGGAGCAAGCTACTCACATGCCAAGTGTATCAAACAATGAAGCAAATGGCAATTTTACAAGTTGACCACAGTGTGCATTGCCCTCAACATCTACTCGATCCACTGCATTCAAACAACTAATGAAAATTGCTCACTTACTCAATCAACTGAATGAAGTAGAGATATGAAAGATATATTACATTCACAATCAACTGCATGCTCTAAGGCCTTGCAATAAGGGTTGTCAGAAAAATATTGATTTTCTTTGTTATTCTCAGTGGCAGAGTAATCCTCACTCACAACACATTTATGATGATGAATGAGAACAAGAAGCACGTGAAGACTGCTATCTGCTAGAGGATTTCTTGATCCATCACCCCTTGAACTAACCAAATAACTGAATGGCAGTAAAACAATATTTGCTGCAAATCAAGTACACACCAAAAGTAGCCCATCAGTAAGTTGCCAACCTCAAGACTAGAATCTTACAGCAACAAGAAAATTATGATATCAGAAAAAGCATAATTGACTACAAGGAATGCATAAACAGAAAAGTATATCAAGTGACCATACCAGCTGCAGAACCAACTCTCTGCAACACACTGCTCTGGCTTCCTTCATAAAAGACGGAATAAGATGCCCTATTAAATGGAGCGCCACTGCGAGTAATGAAATTTAAGAGTAGTCTGCGAACAACTGAACAAACCAGAGAGCTGTCCTGCAAAATTAACAATACCATAACCTCAAATTCACTATCTGCAAATACAGAGTAACACAGCAATGAAGGTTCAGTTCATGTCTGGACTTCGAACCTGAGCCATTGCAGCATCAAGAAATGGGTTCACATCATGTGGTCCAGGAGACGGCCCACAGAGAAGCTGAGTTGACATTGCAATAATCATAAAATTAAGCAGCTCTAGATGCAGGACATATGTGTTGGCACTATAATTTAAAGGAGAAAAACCTTGTAAGGACCAAATGTTTAAAATACTATGCAGAAACAACTAGCAGCTCCAGTTACCCTTATATACATACCTCACATCTACTGAAGCAATAAAGTTCAGGACATTCCGCATAACAAAATTTTCAATTGTTTGATCTGTATAAAATATCCAAAGCAAAAATTATGAAATCTGAATAATACTGGTAATAATGTAATATGCACATATACAGCCAAGAAAAAAAAAAAGAAAAAAAGAAACTTGAAAGGGATAAATAATTTTCCTTTAAAAGAAAAAAAGTACACGCATATGAAACTGATGAAAAAAGCCGCGCCAGCCTCTACTTGAATCTTATACTAAAACAACACCCAAATCCATAGCATATATGAACAAAGTTAAATGAAATTAATATCTCAACAGATCATAAATCTAAATATGAAATGACAATTGCCACTCGTACCTCCCAAAACATCCATTGGTGTAGTCTCATTATCATCGAGAGATAGATGTAGCTCGACATATTCGCCTCGGAAACTCTCAATCAAGTGCTTCAGAAACACCGAACCGATGTACGCTGCATTAACAGCCTTTTCATAAACAAAGGGCGGCACCCCGGATATAGACATGGACTCCTGCAAGGTGCACGCCATATGGAACAAAATCTTTGCAAGATGCCTAGTTTGACCATTGTTTTTTGCTGCAAAGACAATTAGCAAAATAAGATTTTCCCATTAGAAACAAACTCAATCAACTTAACAGCATAATTAGCGTACTATGACCTAGTTCTATTAGAAACCCAATTTTTGTGACATAGCATAACTAAATATCTGAACTCCGTCATAGTGTCATCATTCAACATTCTAGACCATAAATCTCAACAAAATTAAGTTCCTAACAAACTCTATTATTCACTAATAGAACAATTGAAGCTCACCATGCAAGCCATTATCACTCTAAGCCTAAGATAAACTGTGATCAGGGAAGTAGTAGCAATCGGAAATAAGACTAACCCAATAGCTCACAAGCTTCTTGAACGCGGTCACTGGGCCATTGAACATGGATGGGAAGCTCTAGAAGCTTCTGCCAGAACTCTGATGAAAGTGGGAAGGACTTGTCACCGATGAAGGTTCCGATCAGATACTCCGCCGTCTCCGGCGAGAACGCTTCGCCCCTGCGAGGCGTTGACGGCGCCGACCCCATTACAGAAAATAGAAATAATAAGAGGTTTGTTTCGTCGCGATGCGTTTGATTCTTTCGGCACCGACACTCGTTGAAATCCCGTTCAAAGCAACGGCATTGTGCGGAAACTCGCCGAAAGATCAAAAGGGTTTGATCCGAAGGCGAAAACGGAGATGGGTTTTGAAAATCAGGTGAGTTCGTAGAAAGGGAACAGAGTGTGTGCAGGAAGACGAAGACGAAGACGAAGGAGCTTCGATACGAAGGTGTTTGGCAGAGAAATGAGTTTGAGTTAATAAGGACGTATTTGGAATTCGGATATGTTTCACGCGTTGTTGAACAAAACAAAATTTGGGTTTTGTCCTTAATCAAATTTCCCTATTTCTAAATTGAATTCATTAAAACTCACCCTAAAGTATTACTTTAATAATTACAAGATTATCTTTAAGTGGGTTAAATACCAATTATCCTACCAAAGTCAAAATAAAACTATGTTATTACTATTTTAGTAAATAAATTACTTATATGCTAATGAACTATAGCTCAAATGACATAATTTTTTTATACTCATTTAAAAGATCGCGGATTCGAATCTCTTTATTTTTGGTAAATAAATATATAAATAAATAAATTACTTATATGAAATAATGAATTCTTTTACTAACAAAAATACAAAATGGAGTGTTTGTATCGAAAACGAAATTCTAAGTTGCATCATTTTATAAAAATAAGAGATTTTCCTCGACTAATATATCAAAAATATTATTTGTATATTAAAATTAGTTATTAATATTAT
>NC_029793.2:145998375-146003249 GCF_000816755.2 Arachis ipaensis | reverse complement strand
TTAGACAACTCTAAATTTTAAGTATCACAACACATCTAAATTACATACTTACTCGCACAATACTTAAAGATTCATATTTAACACTTGAGAATCTGGGTGGAGTATTTTAAAAGACATATGGTTTAACCAGTTGAACTAAACCTTCTCAAATTGATAATTTTACATGTAAAGTTTTTACAAAAATAATGTTCGTAAATTAAAATTAGTCACTAAAATCAGTTATCAATAATGTATTATTAATATTATATATATATATAGTTTAATTTATTTTCAATGTGCATTTATATTCTAATATATATTTTATAATGGTAGCTGATTTTAGTGTACATGTAACAATATAACATAATGCGTGTGTGTGGTTGGAAAAATTATAAATAATTCCTAAAAATTTTAAGATGGGAATATCATATTCTCATGTTTGGTTCAAAGTTTGAAAAGCTATTCCTAAGCAAGTTCGATTCTAGAGAATCAAAATACCATCATTTCAATTCCCACCTTCTTCTTATGTATATTTGATTCCCATAGGAATGGAATCTGAATAACAAAGTAATAGTTGAACTACACACCTCCAATTATTAATATATATATATATATATATATGTGTGTGTGTTGTGTGTGTGTGTGGATATTTGAAGGTTGCAACGTGCATTTAGCCTAATACTTGACTCATCACCTAACATTTTTATCGGTATAGTATCCGCCAAACACAAATATAATTGGTTTCCTTTTTCTCCCTTTTGAGTCGTCAAACATACAAGTAGTTGGTACCTTTTTTTATTTCAATTTTTCTTGTGTGTATATATGATATAATGAAAGAGAAATTTTCGTACCTACACAAGTACACAACTAATTGATTTTTGGTTCATTTTAATACAATTATGATATTTATTATAATTGCTTGTGACACAAGGTGTTAAACTGGGCCTGATCTGTTTGTTTTCCCCGATTTAGCCTAGCTAGATCTATTTTCCTTCATCAATCAATTGACATTTAATACTCAATCACTGAAACTTGTGTTCCAAATTATTACTTGTATGTTGCTTCTACAATCATACTTAATTACACAAACATCATCATGTTGTAGCGAGCTATATAAAATTAGATTAGATATGACAGTACCAAGTTGCATAGGTAACCGTCACAAAAACTGATGCACATTTATTTATATGCACACATTACCTTCAACTGTAATACTCCAGAGAGCTGCACATGTTTTTCACAACTCTCGATCTCACCCTCACATGTTTTTGTGCTCTTCAATCCAATCGAATTTCAAACCCATTTAGGGGTGAGCATGAGTCGATTTGGTTCGGGTTTAAGGTAAAATTAGAATCGAACCAATTAAAATGTAATTGATTTGATTTGGTTTGGATTTGTATTTTTTTGTGTATGTACTCGAACCAAACCAAACCAAACCGATTAAGAACGGATTAGTTCGGTTCGGGTAATTGGGTACCCGATGACTTTGAAATTCATAAAAAATTTCAAATTTTTATCTTAAAAATTCAGCAAATACAATAAACATGTAACATCAATAGAAATAATCCAAACATGTTAAACACCAAATACATTAAAAACTAAACACATTAAAATCCAAACATATTAAACACTAAACACATTAAAATCCAAACATATTAAATACCGAACATATTAGAAGATAAATACAAAAGTGTAACAAAAATATATATTTTTTATTTAATTAATATATGATTGGGTTCACGGATTGGTTCAGAGTCCGCACCACCAGAACCGATACCTAAACCAATTACTAGAAATAGCCATCGATTTGGTTCGAATTAGACCCGATTACTTGTTGGTTCCAGAACCAATTTAATTAGTTTAATTTGGGTTCGGACGGGTAATCGGGTACCCGCTACCCATGCTCACCCCTAAACCCATTATTGATTTCAAACAAAGTTAGAAGGCCTTCCATTTCAATAGGCTCTTTGAAATTAAATCATGATGATGAAATGGATATAAAAAAATGGGACATGCCGGCCCAAACAATAAGTGCACCAACACAATTCACAATCAATGACCTTAGGGCTAGGGGACCCCAACGTTTGTATTAATTATTTTGTCTTACTCTAAGAATTCTTTTCCAAATAACTCTCATGCATACTGCATACACAACTTGGACAAGTATATATAAACATGTATATCTAAAACATGAAAACATTCTTATGTATATAATTACTTTAGAATAAACTTGTCATTACATTACAATTATTTAATCATATTATTTACTTAAACTACTATTCAAAAAGTATGCCTATGAAATATAGAAATTAAATAAAAATATGGATTTTGCAGGAGAACTTTTTATTTTTAATATGATGAAAGAAATGGTGTATACCTGAGTTATGGAGGGTGTATGGTGATTTACTGGCGTATGATGGTTGTCCAAGAGAAATCGAACCGTCCGATTATAGATACTGAAAACCTGGTCCGATTTGTGTACTGGTAGAAAATCTTGGGTTCGATTTGTGTACTGGCAGAAAATCCTGTGTCCGATTTCAGAAAACCCTGGGTCCGATTTGTACCCTCTCTCTCTGCAATAAAATCGGACCCTCCGATTTGTATACTTTTCACAGTTTTAAAAAACACCAAAAATTACAATGTTAAAGTATATCACTACTCCTACTTCCATAACAAAAAAAAAATTGCCTTTGCAGGATGGTGAATTTATATATAAATGTGGTGGCAGGGGCAGGCAAAGTGCTCATGCATAGCATGTGCAACCTTATCACTTTGCAGCAAACTATGTGTGATATATTGTGATGATATCCAACTAAATTTATGTGTCAGTCATTGCCACCATCATTTCAAAATTTCTCCTATTCAAGGAAGCTAATGTCCCAGCCTTTTCTCTCCCTTTCCATTCAAGGAAATAAACTTAACATTTGCCAAACTTTATCTTAGCCATGTTCAAAGAATTTCACATGCATATATGAGTATGCCTCCTTTCAATTCTGCTTCTGCTCCCATCTTATATGGCAGCTTATTTCTTCACCCAAATTTAATGTCTTAATTATCCTAACAAAAAATTAAACTATATATATATTAAGACCACCAGGTGCAATTTGATGCTTGAAAGAAGTTTCACTTTATGCTACTAATAACTAGATTTGTTTACTTTAAATACAGCATGCATGGATAGATGCTTAAAACCTTGCATAAGCTATCCAAAAACTTCACCTTTTAAGTATATTTAGCAATATAAAAATATTTCTTTATTTCTTAAAGTGGAATAACTATTTAACTTTATTGTAGTGATTGATAAAACTTTGAATATATATAGATCACACTAGAACATGTCTCTTCTTTCTAATTTCTCTGGAAACTCCTAGATCAATACTAATCAAAGATAAAGACAAAAGGGATTAGAGCTACAATTTAAAAGGAAAAGATAGAAAATTAAGCACCAAAGTCATTATTTAACACAAACTACAAGAAAAATTAACGCACTACTTTTTGTTAGTTATTGTTGATTTCTATTAGTATCTCTTATACACATATGAGTATTTGGAGTGTAAATTATTAGGTTTTAGATTTCCTATAATTACATCTGCAATACAAATGCAATATGAAAAAATATATTAGTTAAAACCGGAGAGGATTAACTCAAATATATATAATACAAGGTGGAAATTCAGGTGCAGTCGTCTTCACGTAAAGTTGATAAGTGAAAATTATTAGATGAAAATTTAGTCAAATCAATCAAATCATTTAATGACTCTCAATTATCAACTTCACGTGAAGTCGACTGTACCCGAATTTTTACTGTATTGCAAACATAAATGTTTCATCACTCCTCCCGCCCATGGTGCACAAGGTTTGGATTACCATCCTCTTAATTATTAAATTAAATTTTAGCTAGAATATATTTAGTGGGAAAAATATAGCATAAATAATTAACTTGTCTATTAAATGGTATATAAGATATAGGAATTAAGGATTCATTCAGACCTTTATTATTGCATCACACAGTGGAAAATTCAAGAGAGGTGATGATATGAGATAGAAAAAGTATAGGTTACTAATATATTATTTGCTAATTTATTGTCAATAATAATTAATTATTATATTTTAAACACATATATAAAGAGACACATCCAGAAAATATATTTGTAAAGATACTTCTATTAAACACAACCATAAAAAAAATATTTTTATTAGACACATCCACAAAGACACTTCCATTAAACACAATTATAAATAAGATTTGGCAGAAATTAACAGAAATATTGTTGGTAACGTAATAGGATTGTATGAAATATTGCAAATTGGGACCAGACATATAAAAGTTAATCAAAGTAATCAAAATAAAATTAAATGTAAAGGAACAACCACCAAACTTGCATTATTCTAGCTAGTAGATATATGTTTATATGGTGTCAAAAGGTGTCCATTTTTTTCATACCTTGTGCTTTAAATACGCAACATACAACATACAAAAAAGAGATTAGTGATATTATCTGAACTAACTTTTGAGAGAAATATTAATTTGAGGTGCTGCATAATTAAGCTTTTTAAATATATCAATAGAGAGACCCCTCAAATTAAATTATTTCTTTAAAACATTCCCAAAAAATGTAGCACAAATAACATCTCTTGTTCACAAAATATTGCTCTATATATATATATATATAGTTCAATATATAACAATGAAGGATCCTATTATTTATGAGGACTAGAAGCTAAATAACCAAGTTGTTCAGCCAAGACATCTACATCTTCAGCAGCTGCAAGAACATCTTCATCTTCAAAACCTTCATTCAATAAATCTTCCCAAAACACTTCATCAATATTATTATTATTATTATTATTATTATTATTATTATTATTATTATTATTATAGATCATAATCATCA
>NC_029793.2:145994487-145997587 GCF_000816755.2 Arachis ipaensis | reverse complement strand
ACTCCAACTTGAACATGATTATTATTATGATGATATTCACTGCTACTTTGTCCCTTAACATTCAAACCAAGAAGGTCCATCTCTGATACCTCAAAATCAAACTTGTCATCATTATCATCATCATCATCATCATCAATGTGTGATTCTAGTTTAATAAAAGTTGAGCAATCTTCATCAACATAACCTAATAATCCATCATGATTGTTACTAGGTCCTTGATGAATAGGTCTCATCCTCTTATTAGAGAAAGCTTCCTCCAATTCCTTTCTCCAATCCTTTTGTTGAACCAATTGCTGCACAAAGTTTGGATTCTGCATTGCCCTTGCCATGAAGGTCATCATCTGCTGCTGTTTCTGCTCCGTCTTTCGAAGCTTAACTTCCATGGCTTGAATTTGAGACTTTGTAGCCTGCTGCTGTTGTCTGAGCTTCACCAGCTCCGCCATTAGTACCTGCCGGTCACGCCGCAACCGGTTGAGTTCTCCATCTAATCCACCAAACCTTCCAACTTCAACACAAGGGTCTAAACCTTGCTGATGATGATGATGAGTTTGATTTGTCTTCCTCCTTTTGATGTTCTTCAAAAGTACTCTTTGCCCTCTAAGAAACATCTCATTAGCAAATTCCCACCTATCTGGATCTACCTTTTTAAAACCCTACAATATAATATCAATTTCTTCTTCATTGGTTTCAGCTAGAAAGCCATATTTACACCCTATACACCAAAATAATACCAATAATCATCATATTCATGTAGTAACATTGCAGATGATGATATATATATACTTTTGTAATTTCCTACCTTATGCATATGGATGGTGTTGAAGATATTTAATTTGCCTAACAAAGTTTTGGTATTTTTAATTTGTAACTATTCAACCTAACAAGTACCAATTATATGATAACAAAAATAAAATGTATAAAATAAAGTAAAATAGAGCAACAGTAACATATTCCAGCAGCTTCATGAACTAACATAACGTTATAAGCTTATCATAAACAAGAGCTTTCTCAAGAAAGAAGAAGAAGAAGAATGAAGACATCAGTTTATATAAGAAAAGACTGACATAGGTGTTGAGTTGGCGGACAAAGCTGGAGAAATTGTTGTGCTTGAAGAATCTTGGGAGAAGGGTAATGGAGAAAGCTTGAGGATCCCACACAACGAAGCTGTTGTTTCCTTTGCTCCAAGAAACTATGTGATTTGTTGAAGGGTCTTCAACGATGTCATATGTCTTTGTCAGGAACGGCGGAGGACCACTCTCATTAAGCCCCTCCATTGGATGCGGCGGCGGTGGCGGAGGAGGAGGAGGAGGAGGAACATCCACCACCATTGGATATGAAAAGGAACAAGACCCTTCTCCTAGATACTCCTCCTTCATTACTCTACCAACACCATGATCATCAGGATTATTCATTTTTTGGAACAATAAATCAAAACTTTGATGATCTGATGAGTGAAGATTTGACTTTGAAGAATGCAGTGAAGTGAAGCTATATATTCATTGAAAGAGAAAGAGAGAGATGTTATGGTATGTGATTTATGGAGAAGGAGGAAATCAGAAAGAAAGACGGACACTGAGAGACAAGAGACAAAGATTAAGAGATATAAATTGAAATAAATTTTAGTATTTTGTTTAAAAAGTGAGAGACAGAAATTGAAATAAGAATGAAATTCTAATTTATCAAAGGATAAAATTAGAATTAATTAATTGAAATGAGGGTATTTTAGGTATAAAATGTTATTAAAATTCAATCTTTATCTTTAAAAATTTTAGTCCCTGTATCCCTATCTTTCGGAGATATTGAAATACTGAAATTTTGGAGACAGAAACAAAAAATTTAGTACCAATCTCTAAACCAACAAACATAATACTAAGTCTTAGTCTCCTAATCTCTGTCTCAATATCTCAAAATAAATATTTTCTTTGTTCTTCTTAATTATTAATAGATGAAAACTCAAATACAATTAATTTGATGTAAAATTGATAATTAAAAATTATTAAATAATTTAAATAATTTAACTAAATTTTTATTTAAAATTTCTAGTTATTATACCTAAATTTCTACTTATTAGATGTTGTTGTTATGTTCCTTTATTTAAATTAATTTGTTTTTTTTTTTTCTCTTTCACTTTTTCTTTTTGGTGGCAAAGATATTATTATGACTAATGGGGAAGGTAAAGTGCAATGCAAATCCAACATGTCAAACCAGATATTTTTCTCACTCCTCCTTTGGGAAATGCCTTTATTTGCTTCTTCAAAAACCAAACAAGATATTTACATTAAAATATTTATCTTAATGTCTCTCTGCTCCCTTTCTTTTGTTTTCTTGTCAACGGCAAAACTATGACCATGTGCTTAACAAAATTCTAAATGCTCTTTATCAATAATTATGTGCCAAGTGCAAATTTGTTAAAGACATTAATTTTATATATATGTAGAACCAAAGTATATCTTTTTGATGAAATTAAACAAGTGCCACTATGCTGCTTACATATATAACAATACAAATAAAAATTTAATGTATGATTCTAAACACATTAATTATTCTTTTCGAATGGAAAGTGTTGTGAGTACGTGTCGTTTGATGAATGAGAGTGGCATGTATATATATGGAGCCCCAAACCCACTCCTGAAGAAAGCAGTGACATTGCAACCGAAATCCATAACCAATCAACGTTTAGAAACCCAAGCACTGTTATTTATTTAATTAATTACTTATTAACAAAAATATTATACAGATGGATGGATAAAAACTTGAACACGCGTATATTCCGTGTTTTGCATAATTTTGATGACGAAAGTTAATTTTATAGGTCTGGATTCAATGTTAGAAATAATAAACAATGCTTTTAACATTATTTACCATATAAAATATAATCATAATCAATATATATGTTTTTTTTTTAATTTAAGTTGGTAAAAAAATACATAAATAATTACATATTTAATACGTTTAAAAATTTATTTGATCTTCTACTTAATTTTTTTTCTCTTTTTATTTATTCTACACTTAAATTTTTTCTTTTGTGGTTTAATGAGAATTAATTCTAAATTTTTTTATTATATAAATTTTAATATTATGCTATAAAATTATTTTTTAA
>NC_029793.2:145991735-145994118 GCF_000816755.2 Arachis ipaensis | reverse complement strand
TCTAACTATATGATATTAAAAATCTTAAGGATCCTTAAAATTATAGTGTCCGACTTTCTTTGTAGCTAGTCACTATTGAATTAAGTGTGAGAGTGAGACTGTGAGTAGACATAAATTTATATAAAAGAAATAATAAAATAATTAGGAATTCAATTTTTTTATTAATAACTAGTCAATATTCTTTTAAAAAATTTTTATACTCGCTTATCACTATTTTGTTATTGGTTTATTGTTGATTAAAAAAAGTAAATTTGGATCCTCTAAAATTTAAATTTGTAGTTTAAAGGATAAAGTGTAATCTTCTATTTTTTAATGATTTTTTTCTTATATTTATTTTTAGTTCCACTTATAAAATAAATGATGAGAGATCATATTTTAATCTCTAAAATGAAATTTAAACTTTAGAAAATCCAAATAAAAAAAAATTGACTCTCAGCAAAACCAAAATAAATATTATTTAATATTTTTCTTTTTGTGTAACTTTAGTCACTCAAACTTGATGTGGGTTAGTTTAGTGCCTCTGTCAGTCTATCTCATTTTTTCGGATCATGTTATTAGGAGGTAGGGTGAACGCGGATCGGATCGAATCGAATATGGCCAAAATTTTGATTCGATCTGCATTAATGTTATCGGATCAGATCAAATATCCGCAGTTTTTAAGGTTAGATTCGATCCGATCTGATTCACACATTTGCAGATCAAATCGAATATTGGATATCAGATATATCTGTAAAATACAAAAATATTTTTAAAAGCTTATTTTTATTAAAATAAAATCAATAAAATTTATTTTTTTATTTTTTAAATATGTTTACTCTTAAAATAATATTAAACATACTTTTTTTAAATAATAAATTAAAATAATACAACATATATGATAATTATTAGTTGAAATAAAATATAAAAAAAATATTTACTTATTTATTTCTTTATTTTTGCAGATACGCGGATATCAGGATATCAACACAAAATCCGCAATCCGATCCGATTATGTGCGGATCCGATCCGATCTAAAAACATTGCGGATCGAATTCATATCCGCAATTTTTAAATCGGATTCGGATAAACACTGCAGATATATGAATCGGATACTATCCATCAACACTCCTATTAGGAGGAGCCGGGCTCATAGAGCTGCTTCTTTAATTTCTATGGTGGTTTTCCTAGTGCCCTTTATTTTGTTTCTTTTTCTTTCTTTTCGCCCTTATTGTATATGATTATTGCTTTGATTTTTGTTTGACCAATATCTCTTAATTACAATAGCATCTTTGTTGTCAAAAGTTGTTAAGGCTTTGCTGCCTTTTCCTTAATTATTTGTTTAGGGCAAGCGACAAATCCAAAATGTTTAGGTAACAAGAACAAAACCGGCCAATATTTAATATACATGAAGTTTTACATCCATAATTATGTAAGGTATTGACCTTATAGTATACTAAAATCTTTTGAAATTGCATATACTTTTACATATCCTTTGGTTATTTATATATTATGTTTACACTTACATCCGTATATTTAGTCATTTTTATAGAAAAGTAATATATAAAAAAATAAAAAATTACATGCAATTATCTTCATAAAAATTGTTAGTTGAGAACTATTAAATAATAATTTAGTCAAATATCTCAAATTATATAATAATTTTCCATTAGCAACTTTATATAAAAATAACTACATACGAATCTATTCTATATAAAAAAAAGATAGAAATTAAACAGAATGATATATAACTAAATATAGTTAATCATAATTAGATGACAGAAACAAAGCATTATTATAGTAGACTGTTCCTTAGAACCATTTATCTTATTTTCATAAAAAGAAAACAACAAAAAAACACACTGCCTAACTGTTTCGTTTTACCGTAAGAAACGAGACATGATGAGTTGAGTATAGAGTCACGGAGATTTGAAGATGTTCAGAAATGGCAAGCAAGCTAAGATGTTCAAGGTTGTCAACATAAATATCTAGGGTTGCATATATAACTTTATTTTATTCCTTCAATGCATTCATTAAAGCACCTTTGCATCTATATATTATTATATTAATAATTAATAATTAATTTGCATTATTTATTAAGCCATATCATGTCACAAGGAGTTGCTGTCATCACTCCACACCAATGCTTTTCTTGCTTCAACACCAACTCTCAACTGTGTCACTTTCAAATCCCATCTAATAATGGCGAATTCTACGATGTCTATGAATTGATATCTAAATTTTGCCTAATTTATTTTTTGTAATAAATTTTGATTTTTTAAAAATTATTTATTGTTATATTTTTAAATTAAATATTATTTTTTAATCTTTTATAGTAAAAAAATACTATCTTTTAAGTACTATAACATTCACCTTTAATAATAATGATAATAATAAAATAATACAT
>NC_029793.2:145989507-145991395 GCF_000816755.2 Arachis ipaensis | reverse complement strand
TATCTAATTTATTAAAAAATAAAATTTAATATTTAAATTAAAAAACATAAAAATAAATATTTTTTAATATTTAAAATTTACTATAAAAGACAAGTTCAACAATTTCAACACCAAAATTGTAACCACAAAAAAAATTTGCCTAGTAAAATAAAGGGGGTGTGACGCCTTCAATTCCAGTGATATATATTTTTGTTTTTTCCTTTTTACCTTTTCTACATTAGATGAATTCCATTAGCGAAATAAAGTAGCAAGTTAATTAATACTCTGCCAAAACGTAGTTTCTTTAGGTGATTAAGCGGTTGTATTGATTTGTTTAATCTTTTCTTTGGATCCAAGCATCTCATGTCCCAAAAAGGGGGAAGAAAAATGTTAAAATATTGAATTCAGCAAGATGTATCAATGTGGCATGAGATGGTTCATACAAAGAGATTACCAAGATAATATAGAATAATCATTTGCAACCTTTCTTTTTGCTTTTTTCTACAGGAACCCAACGTGTGTGCCTTTCATGCATCATATGAGAATTAGCTCTGCATATATGATGTATGATATATAGTACATTAAAATATTGTATAGTTCATATAGCTAAATAGTCCTTAATTTCACAATTTCTATATAAAATGAAAGCATTTACATTGATAATCAAAGTAGTGACTAGTGATGGTGGGTGGGGCTTACCGCATCTGGCTTTGCTTGTAACGTTTGGTGGAGAGACAGAGATGGAAAGACTGAGATTAAGAGACAGAAATTGAAATAAATTCTAGTATTTTGTTTGGTGTAAAGTGGGAGATAGAAGTTAAAACAATAATGAAATTCTAATTTAATTTGTACAAAAGGTAAAATTGGAATTAACTAATTGAAATGAGGATATTTTAGGTATAAAATATTATTAAAGTTTCAGTTTCTATCTCTAAAAATTTTAGTCTCATGTGTCCCTACTTTTTAGAGGTACTGAAATACTGAAATTTTAGAAACAGAGACAAAAATTTTAGTACCAGTCTCTGAACCAACAAACATGATACTGAGTCTCAGTCTTTCAGTCTCTAGATTCTCAGTATCTCAAAACAAACGCTCCTGAAGGACTAACACGTGTAATCACATGACCAATTCAAAATAATAAGAATGCTCGAGCTTAAAGAAAAGAAAATTAATTCACACATTAATTAATAGTGTTAAGTGTTAAGTATACACTAAGAGCCAAGTGTAGAACCGCGTCCGATATACCCGACAGCATCAAAATTCAAAAATCAAATCAAAGCATGGAAATTGGGAAATAAAATAAATGAAATGAGAGCTTAGTGACAAGGGTCACGTATCTTGCTTCTTCAAGTAATTTGGTTTGCCAAATTCAACTTTTAGATTCCAATAATTTGCCTATTGCTGTGGCCAAAGTTTGATTAGGTGTGGCATTTTACTTTACTTTAAATTATGATCATATACTAGTAAGACTTCAAAACTCACATAACCATCACCTTTCGATCTTAACCTCGTTCTAATCACGCAATGTTTAAAATAAACCTGTATTTGAGAAAGAAAAAAAAAAAAGGTTCTAACAAAACGATTGTGACTTTGCGTATTCAATAACACTTCTATATTGGTCATGTAAAAAACATATTACAAATGTAAGACCAAAATCTGAGATGCACAAAAGAATAATTGACAAAAATTTTGTTTTGACTTAAATTATTTCACCTAGAATAGGAGTGTCAAATTTAAACTGATTTAAATTAAATCAATTATCCAATCCAATTCAAATAAAAAATTAATTAAAATCGCACTAATTTAAATTTGATCGAGTTATATTTTTAACAAATTACATAAATTGAATCAAATTTTGGATTCACTTTTTAAAATCGATCTAATCCAATTAAAACTGTATAATGTAATA
>NC_029793.2:145982795-145989020 GCF_000816755.2 Arachis ipaensis | reverse complement strand
TTAAAACCCAATCAAATCTAAACCTCTCGAAGTTGAATCAGATTGTCTAAAAAAAATATTCAATTCAAATCACACCTTAAATTAAAATTAGTGTTTGGGTTGCATAAAGTTTTAACACAAAATGATTCAAGGTGCACGGTGTAACACCATACCACACTTAATCTCATACTTACATTATGAGACTGAGGTAATAAGGTATTACGACCTCTAAAAGTAAAAAATATATATAATAATAGTGAAAGAGATATTTAACTAGGAGTCTTGAAAATGGATAAAACAAAAGCGCAAAATAAAAGCGCAACGCTCAGGAAACGAGATAACTTACGTGCGAAAAAATCGAAAGTCAGCGAACATAATATAACAGAAACTAGGAGTTGAAAGCCCAAAAAATACATAATAACAAGCTCCTAACTCAGCCTACGAAGGCAAGGCTGGCCGGAGAATATTTACATACGTATATACATATCCCAAAACCCAAAATATATAAATAAAACCCTAGCTCTCCATTAGCCTCTAAGAGGAACAAAATAAACAAGTTTCTTGGAGAGAAAGCTAAGTACATATATACATAAGCTACATAACAAGAGAACCCAAAAACCGCTCCGCTTCAGAAATCCAGACACCTAGCGATGTGCCTCTCGACCTGCATCTGAAAACAACAACACAGTATGGGGTGAGAATCGGGGATTTTTAGCATGGTAAAAGTGTCACGCACATAATATATAAGATCTTGGGAATGCTAGAGGCAATCCTAGAACGCCGACACTTAGATTATAAAACTTAAAGAACTAAACAGAAACCGTAAATCAGGGTGGTTTTCTAAGGCTTTCTCAACTAAATCAACTCCTTAAATCTAATTGGAACTTAAATAGAATTCTCAATCTCTTCTCCGCCTTTCTTCCGTTCCTCCATCTCCGGTAATTACAAAGACAAACAAGCAGACATAGCAAGTACAGGTAGAATACAAATAATACAAATATCAATTATGACAATTAGCATATTATAATCAATTAAGCAATCTCAATTAATGCACAAACAAGCCATACATACAAATGCATATGACGCATGTCTGTCCTATGGCCATTGATATCAACTGTCGGTTATGTAACCATCCCGACATGTTCTCAAGCTCAAAAATACACCGTGGGGAGAATCCCCAAGCTGACATGGGGAAGAGAATGCCCCCAAACTCAATAATATCCATGGGACGAATTCCAAACTGACATGGGGAGAAAAGACAACACCCCAAGCTGACATGGGGAAGAGAACGTCCCTAAGCTCAATATTATCCATAGGACGAATCTCAAGCTGACATGGGGAGACGACACACCAAACTGACATGGGAAAAACAACACCCCAAACTCAAAAATACTCAACCTTTAGCTCACATATGCATCTCCAGCATACTCGCAACATTACCGCACTTTCTCAATACTCATAATCACTTAATCACTACTCACATCTCAATTAATTAACATCATCCACTGCCTCACATATCATTCTCAATATTACATTACTCTCTAATTGTCTCATACACCACTTTCATCATCTTATCAATTCGAGTACCAACTTCCCCAACCACCTATTACCTTTTAAAAGTCATTCTTCATCTCCAAGTTACCACCATTTCCTAACTTTATCCTATTACTAGGCTTACTAACCAAGTTTAGAAGTAACAATATGAAAATAGAGGTTTGAAAGGCCAAATTGACTTTGAAAGCACAAAATAATGAGTTGCTGAAAATAGAGGTATGCGTACGCATACGTACAATTTTGCCCAAGTCACGCGTACGCGTGAGCGTGCATGTTGGCCCATTTCGCGTACGCATAGACTCATTCGCGTACGCATGTACGCGAGGCAGTAGCTACCACATGCGTATGAGACAATATGCGTACGCATGCGTGGGTTTTTGGTTAAAATTTTGGCTAAGTTAAAAAACTGCAGAATTTCAATTTAAAACCCCAAACTCCCAACGCACATAATTTTTTCATTTTAAATCATTTTTCATCCGTTCTTTGAACGACACGGACCCAATTTTCATACAAAACAAGTTTGAAATAATTTGGGGTCCGAAAGCCAAATTATGACTTGTCGAAGTTCGACCAAAAACCTAATTTACACAAAGATCCAACCCCCATTTTCATAACCCAAACTCAATTCTCCCTTCCTTTACACATTTATTCAACCACAACATCATACCAATTTCAATGCCAAAGCTTCCACCACCTTACCTTAATCAATCACACATCAATACATACATAATCTCTTTACCTATAACTCATTACTTTGATCACAATAATCGCCATCAAACCACCACAATTCATATTCATTCTCTTTTTCTACTTTACAAGCACCAATAAGTCACCATTTAGCATTCCAAATTTAGCATCAACAATTTAAACCAAAACTCAACTTTTATCATTAAACACTAATCAATTTACATGCTCGTACATTCATCTTTATCTTATAGTCCACTAGCCTAAGTCTTCACAGAATATTATATATTAAATACGCAAAATCTAAACCATACTTTAGCCGATTTCAACGTATTAACCAAGGCAAACCACAAGGCAAAAGGGCAATGCTTCAATCACCAAGATTTAACTCTAACTCCACCAAGCTCTCAAATCAAGCTTCCAATTATTCCAAGAATCTCCATATCATGCATTCATACACCTAACACATATATATAATATATACATACATATATCCAACAATTCAATATCCAACATAATCCAAACAAGAAAAACTAGGATTTAGGACTCTCACCGTGTCCACGGACTAAACGAACCAAATCCGTTAAGCTCCATAAGCTAAATTGAGCCTAGAGTACCCAATTAAATAAAATCTCAACATGGGTTCCCTTTAATTTCGAAAATTGAAGGATAGAGAGGTTGGGGTGAGATTGAAGCTTACCTATGAAATTGATCCAATAAAATAGTAGAACTCGATGCCGTAGACGCGTGACTGCAAACGATACGACGATCGGAGCTCGGAATGGTGAGATATAGTAGTTGAAATCAAGCCTAAGGTTTTAAGTTCTTTTTTCCCTTCTCCATGGATGTTCCAGCGTGAATGAAGAGAATGGATGAAGGGTGAACTGAATTTTATTTGAGTGTGATGGGTTGGACTGGGCCTCGAATCCATTTTGGACTTGGTTCGTCCGATTCAGTCCGTTCGACCCAATCTTAGACCAAATTCGACCAAATCTTAGACCAAATTGCTTAAAATTAATATTAAAATTCTTATTTTAATTTTCTCTATCATATTAAACTACAAAATTTTATTTTTTAATTTTTTATTAATAATTAATTTATTCGCTAACTATTTATTATTTTCTCGGAGTTTACACACGGCGTACCTACAAATATCATAATCACACTTCTCTTACTCTAGATGGATAAAAATATCACTTTTTTTTTTTCTGTCTTCAAAATATATCACATTATGATTGTATGAACGACATAGACGTAACTATGTAAGTTTCTCAAATTAATTTATCATTTCTAAAATTGATTCACTGTGAAAAGATCTTTTACCCTAAAAACATAAAACCTAAACACATATAGTAGCAATAATGATACGAATATTTAGTAGGATAGATATTGTAAATACAATGGCATGTATACAAGTTTTCAGGGATACTCAAACAAACCATAACATACAACGGCAGATCATCATTTTAAGAAACCCATTATTAGTATTATTTATTTATTTATTTATTTTTCCAAACCCCTGTACTTTTCGTAGCATAAAGCCGTATCCTATTAGGCAGAACAAGATCTCAGGCAGCAGCATCAACAGCATTATTAGCAACATCCTTTTCCACAAAAGTCTTGATATATTGCCCTCTGCACATTGAAATTACATATCATATATTAAGAAAAATAATGAGGTTTGACGTATAAATCCTTTGATTTTTCCCACGGGTCAGTGTACTTCATAAGTAACAGTTTAATACCTTGCTGGGAGATGATCGTGTGGACGATTGTATGGAGTCCAAACTGGTTCACCAACAAAAAATCGCAAAGCCTGTATATTTTACAATCAGGTAAGGAACAATAACAGGTTAAGGAAAGCAGCAAATCATCATATTAATTCTTAAGAGATGTACAAGAATACAACTATCAAAAAGTTTAGCAATCAGATACTTCTTTCTCAAATAAGTCTAAATACACATCAAGAACATAATCAAAAAGTGCCTTCCAGAAAGAGCACAGGACAATCAGTACCTTAATGTAGTTGCTCTCATCTAGTGTAAAGCGATGATAAATTCCAGCAGGTAAGATGATCAGTCCTCCTTTCTTCACCCATACACGAATCCAAGCATCATTACGATCCCTCACATCAAAGTACCCTAAGGTGAAAAAGTAAACATTTAGGCTTTAGCAATGCAACATAGTGAAGAAAGTCACTAGGTATTGGCGGGGAACAACGAAAAACAAAAGAAAATTGCACGTACCACTTCCAGCAACACAATAGCGGATCTCCTCGTCGGTGTGAAGATGCTCTTCAAAGAAGCTTTTGATCTTCTCTTCATAATTTGGCAATTTCTCTGGGTAGACCTCACAGACATCCTGCAGAAAATGTGCCTCAAGTCAATCTGTAAAAGAGGCATTAACATACAGCAAGAATTTCAAGATGCACATATTTGACACGACCCGTGCATTATTTAAATGACCATAAAGTCATGTTTTTGCATTTTATTCATTCTTATTTGCATATAGTTATTTGTCGAGTTTAGGAGTTAGTTCTAAATGAGAGTGTGGCACATGAAATAGTGGAAATGAACATTGGCGTAACAAACCATGTAGGAGTAACCGCGTTCTTCACGAATCTTTTTCAGCTCTGGATCTGTTTCATAGTTATCAGCATCTAACCTCCAGCTAAGCACTCCAAGTTCTGCAATGTTAACATAATAAAGCCAAATATGTGAGTGCAAACCGTGATACCATAAAAAGTCCTCAATGACACAACTATAACTAGTAGCCTACCACCAAGTTTGTCCAACGAGACAAACTCCTTGGGTTCTTTGTGATGGGGAAGTCTCTGATCTTCATTACTATCATCCATGTACCATGCCTGAATGACTTCCTCTCGGGGATCCTGCAAAAAATAACATTTCAAAAATGATTCCTCTTGATCTCTCAGTCTCAATGACTCTGAATGAGTAAGACAACTTGAAACAGTGGAAATAGTAGACATCAGAATGCATGTTTCAAATAGATAATTGGCTTAATATATGTAAACATAAACAACACCCAATCACAGCCATAATAACAAAGGAAACAAGCTCCCAATTCTTGCATCCATCATCCCAACCCATAATCTACCAACACCTGTATCAAACCTGCCTCACCGCTTATGTAGTGAAAGTGATAAGTAATATCTAGGGTTTATTACTTCAAGCAATATCTTTTGTGTTCCATTTAATCAATAAACTCTCGGGTTAAAGTTCACAGAATAATTTAAGATCAACAATTGGTCATAGGCATGTCGATGACAGAACAAGTGCGTCAAAATTCCAGTAAGAATGTTCATGGTAAATTCCATAGCAACAAAACCACATGGATATAAAGTCTGATCAAATTTTAGGCAGCAACTAAAAAATAAAAACAAAAATAGTAGTCTCTCTCTATAGCCGTGTAACCTTGTTCAATCCATAAATTTTCTGGTAACAACCATGGGGAAAAAAGAGAAATGATTCCAACATAAGCTTAAAATATGATAAAGAATCAATTGGAATTTAGTCAGGTTTAAATTGAAACAGCTCAGTATCCCGGGTTAAAAATATATATAGAAAAAATAAAAAAAGAAAAAAAGAAAAACTAATAATGAAATTGACGAAGTTATGAGGAAGAAATCAAAGAGGAGAAGCTAATAAGAGAAAAGGAAGAAGAAAGTACCTTGCCGGAGGAAACCATGACGATAGTTGTGTTGAATTGCTGCTTTGATTTCTAATGTCTTGATTGGGGTTTCAGTTCTGTTCTTTGTGGCCACACTCTTTTTTAACCCCTCGCTCTTTATATTCGTTTTTTTTTTTAACTAAAGATAGGAGACTCGAACCCGCAACCTCTTAATTAAATATGAGGAGACTATACCATTTGAGTTATAACTCATTGTCGGTCTTTATATTTTTTTGTTAAATACAGATGGATATATTTTAATAGAAATAAAAATAAAAATACTATTTATACGTTAATATTAATCACCCAAAATCAGTA
>NC_029793.2:145970161-145982687 GCF_000816755.2 Arachis ipaensis | reverse complement strand
ATCAAAAATATTTGTAAATAAATTATTTAGTGACTAAAATCCATCTATATTTTATATAAAAAAGGATGTCAAATATTCCTCTCATTTCTTTTCAACCATAGATGTGATATATATAACTCATTCGCTTTGGATTTTCTATTTTAATTGTTCAATGGGTATAAGATTAATCGGTAATATTAGAGAGATTATAAATTTTATTTCATTATTTCTAGCGGATTGGCACCAGAAACCATTCATTTTAGTCTCTAATGCCATTGATATTTCCTGCCAAATATGAAGAAAAGGGTAGGTGTTAGGAGAAACGCAAATTTTAAATGATCTAATATATTGATTGGAAGTTGAAACTACTACCCAAGAGATTAAAAATACAAACAAAATAATAAACTAAACAACCGCTTGAACACTGATAAAACATTAATGATATAGGGTATATCAGCTAGGTACACTAATTCAGATATTGCTAAGCTCTGTGAAGGATTGGATCAATGAAAAATAAATAGTAAGATCCTATAACTTGCGTTCAGAATTGCAGAACTAGAGAATAAACAACTTGATGTAACTGCCTCTTCATCATTAATAAGCCATCCCACCTCACTAAGAAAAGTTTCATCATTCTCATCTCCATTCTTGGGAAGTAGTACGGCAGTGTTACCATCTCTAAGAATAGGAGACCTCTTGATACATGTTTCAAATGTTCATGATACGAAGAGTGATGTAATTTGATTTTTGTTTATTTAGTTATTAAATTGAGTTTTATATTTGTGGACTTTAGGATTTTCTTTGTTTTAACCTAATAACTATTGTAATCGTAGTATTGAGGGATTAGAGGTGCCAATCGAATAGTTGAACCTGCCAATCTTGGTATGCTTGAGGCACAACAAACTCTGGCAGTTCAATTGGCTTGCCTTGGTTACTAAATTCTGCTCCAAATCCATTCCATTCACCAGAGACTCTTTCCACAAACTGTGACCACACTTCCATGCTTTATAATGTATACTTTTATATCAATGCTAAACAACAAATAGGTAATAGTAGAATTCATCAGTTATCTAAGGATACAAGAATTAAATGCAGCAAAAGCACCAAAAAAAAGTTTGTGATATAACTTGACATGGAAAAGGAATATTGAAATGAAATGAGAGGTGGCTGAGATTATTATGGAATGCAGAAAATGGGATGTACATGGTGAGGGGGTAAGAAGCATCAAGCATAGAGTGCGGGTTAGGGGGAAACAGCATCGTTGAGTTGAGGGAGGCAACGCTGAAGGATAAGAATGTGAAGAGGAAGAGAAAAGAAATTTGTTGTGTGGAAGAAATTGAGTTATATTGCAAAGTTATGTCAGCCTTTATGGGAGACTTCAACGAGATTGTGTAGGTAGAGGGGAGAAAGGATGCTGTCAGATTAACAGAGTTTTAGTAAGAATTGATAAAAGAAGATATGCAACTGGTGGACTTTCGCTTAGCGATTTTACAATTGGATTGACAGAATTTTAATAAGATTTGAGTGGTTGAAAATCAGGAGTACACTATAAGAAGGAGGAGCACAAAAAATAATTAACCAGTTTTTTTCCAATTTTTTTTCTTTTTTAACTTTTTGATTTGCTTATTGTTGTTCTTGCTCCACTTATTGTGTTGAGTTTTCTTGTTAAAAAAAAAAATCTATCCCATGGTATACTTTTTATATAGTAAAGTCAAATTCTTTCTACAAATTGGTCGTCTATAAAAATGAATGCCACTTTGTAACATATTAACCAAAATGGATCACCACCATGGTTATATCTCTTCTGCTTTAGTTTCTAATGCCAATGAGATTTCCTGTCCAAGATACAGTGAAGAGAAGAGTTGATGTCAGAATACATACAAGTTTGGTAACAAGAAACAAAAAATTCATTTTCAGGGCTGCTAAATTTCCTAAGCTCTTTAAATATTGTTGTTGAAAAATCACTAAAATATATATTACACTTTACAACTTGCCTTGAGCTTAGCAGTGCTTGAGAATATGCAGCTTGATGTAATTGCTCGGCCATGATCGGAGATCCATCCCACTTCACTCAAAGTTCCACCATCATTACTTTCTCTCAATGAACACCAGATCTTCTTGGGAAGTAACATGTTGTTATCTCCATCTCTGACAGAGTTCAACACTTGATCATCTAAAAGCGGCCGAAAGCTCCCCTGAAGTTAAATAGAAAGGAATTGCCAATGAAGCCAACAAAACATCAGGTATCAAGAGGGTACTGTTAGAAACAAGAGACTAAACTAGAAAAAGGATTTGTGTATTATTGAGTGTATTCAAATTGTCTCAAATGATACAATATAAAAGGGTATTTATAGGTGTTAAGAGAATCGTAATAATAAAGACGTAATATTCTATAATAAATATTCAGATATACTAAATAATTCTAATTGATCCTAATTATATTCTAACAGGTACAAACTAAACTACAAACAGATCCTTGCACTCACAGTGTTCGAATCATCGAAAGTTGCAACAGCTTTAGATCCCTGCCAGACACCAGTAACTTCTGAAGCAGTCAATGGAGAAGTAGCAGCAAATGCAGAATCACGGATAGCACAACCTCCAAGTTGGTCACCATTTCTAAATGGTCCATACCACTGCTCACAAAATACTCTTATACTTTGCAGAACCATCTTTGTATTATCTGATACATTTATGTGCTGAATGATCCTAACCCGAGACTCACAATCTTGTGGACTAATCAAGCAGTACTCCAACTCTAACAAGCCATCTTTCTTGTCCCACAAGGCAACATAAGAACCACTGGATTGGTAAGCAAAGGCAGTGATTCCAGTATAAGCTCCTCCAACTTTCCTTTCATCTATGCTGTAACGCGTAGCAGCATCAGCCTCACAACCAACAGTTGGTAGTAACTGAATGGACTTGTATTCGAGAACTCCCTTCATTGCTAAAATCAGCACCAAATCCATCCCATTCACCAGAAACTCTCTTGGCAAATTGTGACCAGACTTCCATACTGTTGTCATGTACCTTGAGAGAAGTTGAACAGCCAAATTGGTACACAAACTATCTAATTTGCAGGAATACCAAAAGATAAACAAAACATAAATTTGAGTAACCATGGATATATGTTTAGGATTTGGATCCTCTAAAGTTTGAATTTCACTTTAGAGAGTAAAGTGTGATCTTCTACCTTAGAGGATCCACACTTTACTCTCTAAAGTGAAATTCAAACTTTAGAGGATCCAAATCCTATGTTTATATCCATTATAACAGCATCAAGTCAGCTAATCAGTAATTAGTGATTAGTAATTACAGAAAAACAATCAGCAACAAAGTTTGATTAAGAACACAAAAGTTGAAAAATTCAGCCCAGTTACTTGTTTGGAGTCATCCTTGAGCAGATCAACCTGGACAGTATCTTTTACTGCTTGCTTGGCATCTTGATTGACTGCACATATCAAAGTTGTCCTGTTTTAGATTGAAACACGCTAATTCACTATCCACAGTTTCAGCAATCAAATAATGGTGGTAGTAAAAGTAGCAAGGTGGAAATTACCTATGTTTTTGGACACAATATAGTCTACATACATTTAACATTTCCACCTTTCCAATTTGACTCCCAAAAAACAAAAATCACATACCTTTTGGTCCTCCAACTGGGAAAACCCCCAAAGTTCCAATTTTGCAGCAGTAAAGAACCCTGAATTAGAGAAAAGATGCATCTTTTAAGCATAATCATAATCACTAAGAATAAGGAGGAGGAGGGAGGGAGAGAAATGAAGTACCTGGAAATGGGTAGAAGAAGAAGGGATGGGGGAAGGACGTGGTTGATGAAGGGATGGAGGAGGATAGGAGGAAGTGGTGGTTGTGACAAAGAATGCTGCCATTGGTGATTGGTGGTTGGACGGAGGTTACACAGCCTCTGCTACTAGCCGCCTTATAGTGACCCTTCATATCCACCAAGATACTATATTCTCTTTTTTATTCTTCTTATTCATAATATCATTAAATTAATTTTCATCCAACCAAAAATGTCACTAAATAAGATCCACTGGAAAATCTTTCACATAATCCATAGCCTTTCTATGCCAAGTTTGGTACTTTGAATTTGAAGTTGTATATGGCTCTATGCCTATATATACCAAGCAATTTTAAATTTTTAAGACATTATGTAAATTCGTTCTCTACTTACTATTAAATTAAATATTAACTTATTTTAAATAAGATTTATAAATCATTTAATGGTAGATAGAATACGATTGATATAATGTTTCACAGTAATGTATGAAAGTAAATTCTTACATAAATTCTTTTAGTTGAAAAGATTATTTAATTATGTCGAAAGTAACTTTATACCATTGGTTGAACAGTTAATCCTTGATATAGTTTGTAGTATGTATGGTATATGATAATGTATGGCATCTCGTTTACATTTTGTTTCTACTTACACTGTAGGAATAGTTTTGTGTTTATTTATCTTAGTTTCTTTTTATTTAAAGGAAAAGGAATAGTCAATGAGGAAGTTGAAGTCCCTTCTATGTTATTGAACTGCTAAAATTTGTTGTCCCTTCTAGGGTGTAAGTGGGACAACATAATACTTTTCCTCTAAACAATATCGAATTATTGGTTCACTTGTTCTCATGCAACACATCACAGTGAGGTTCTAAAACGGGAGCAGAGTTTCACCAAGTTTCTCAAGTATGAATTTGCCATTCAAAGGACACATGATGATTTAATTAACCCACTGAAACACGAATATTACAGCAGACATAGTACAATATGCTCCTTAACTAGTTTAAGACATCGAGCTTGATGTGTTATTGGTTCATAAACAAGTCTTTTTCTCTTGGCTAAAACTTTACAATAATATACCAACAACCATTCCAAGTTCCAACACTAGCTTTTTGTAACATCAGCTAGAAGCCTAGAAGACATGCGTGCTAGTTTATATCATCAGTGCAGGGAGCCTAATGAGCTGCAACCGGCACGCCGGGTTTCTCGGTCAGGCTCTTGATGTATTCCTTTCTAGCAGGGTTGTCCTCTTGAGGTCGATTATATGCAGTCCATACCGGCTCCCCCATAAACAACCTCATTAACTGTGTACACAAACAAATACAAATCAGCACAATATAGCAACTAATAATCAACCAAGAAATGTTTGTTGCAACTTTATTCTATTCAAACTAACTTCAAATTGCATCATGAATCTTTACATTAAGGATTGCTCACATGAAGATGTCTTTCATATGATAATGATAACTAAGATGTTGATACAACATATATTAAACAGTTTAGTCAAACATGTCAAGCTATCTAATAGTTTTCGTCTATAATCTTCGCATGAAGACATCTTCATGGGAGTATTCAGCCTGCATTAAAGTGATGATTGTGATTAGCGCGACGGACTTTCATACCTTCACATAGTTACTAGTGTCTAGAGTGAACCGATGGTAGATTCCAGCAGGTAAAATGATGAGATCACCGGCCTTAATCCAAATGCGAATCCAGCGATCGTCCTTGTCCCGCACATCAAAGTAGCCGCTCCCTTCCAAACAATAACGAATCTCTTCATCCTGATGAATGTGCTCGGTGTAGAAGTTCTTCAACTTCTCTTCATAATTTTCCACTTTTTCTGGGCATAAATCAAGTATATCCTGCAGCATAATCAAGTCAATTCAGACAGACAGTGAACCCAGATACAGAAGAAATTCCCATGTACAAAGAAACACTATTGATATTCACAGTGTTATAATATAATTAGGATCAATTAGTATTATTTAGTATATCTGAATATTTATTATAGGAGATTACGTCTTTATTATTACGATTCTCTTAGTACCTATAAATACCCTTTCATATTGTATCATTTCAGACAACTTGATTACATTGAATAATACACTTTTCAGATTACTCTCTCAGTCTCGTTTCTAATATGGTATCAGAGCCATAGTATCCTCCTTTAGACACACAGAACATTAAAAACTTTTGTTTTTTCATGTAATTGTATGAATAAAGAATAAATAAATAAAAGTTGTACTGAAATTAGAGAAAGATAGTAGAGTATTACCATGTAATTGTATCCCCTGGTTTCTCTGATTTTGTTCAATTCCTGATCATCCTCATAGATATTGGGATTAAGCTTCCAGTACAAGACTCCTAATTCTGCAATTAAAATTCGTTATTTTGATTGCATGGGATGTGAGAAAGAAGCAAAAGCAGAGAAGAGAAATTAAAGGGGACCTGATAGTTGGTTTAAGGAAACAGAATGTTTGGGGTTGGTTTGGTGAGGAAGCCTTGGATCCTCATTGCTATCGTCCATGAACCATGCCTGCCACAGTATTTATATTATATTATTGATTATTGATAACAAAAGTAATCGATTGCACCAAAGAGTAACAAAACTCACCTCAATCGCCATGACCTGACAGCAACAACGTTGTAGATGAGTGGCTTATTACTTGATTCTGGTGGAAGCCTCAGCGACCATATGTCATTTATTTATAGAACATGGAAATTAGGGAAACAAATTATAATTATAATTATAAGCCCGAATATTTTATTTAGTGGTGTGTATAGTTTTGTAATTTTTGTTTTCCACCACCCATGAGAAATAATCTGCTTGTTTGTTTCTGCTGGCTTGTAAAATATGGCTTCCAATTTCTATTCTTTAACTTGATCTTTTCTTCATTTTTAAATGGCGGAGAGCATTTCAAAGTGGCAGAATATCAAGTTTCATATCACAAGATAAAATAAAAGCAGGCCATATATTACTGCTACTTATCTAGTCGATAATACAAACAAAATACGTAATTTTGTTTGCACTAAGATAGTTAACAAAGCATAAAAGCAAATTTTTCTAAGCACGTCTAAATATGTAAATTTTGTATTTATTTTAAAAATACAGTTAATTGTGGTTCTATCACTAAATAAAACTAAAATATCACTTTATCAGGGAAGAGAAAAAGACCACTTGGGCTGGCACAAAAGCTATTAACAATTAACAAGGCAGCACAAATTTACATATCATATGTTCCGGGGAAAATGGCTGCTCCTGGCTCTACATTTTAAATCAGAAACATCAAATACGAAATTCTGGAAGGGCGAAATTAGATGGCTGAAAATTACAAAATTGATCAGGTAAGAGGGACACGTCTTTTTTTTTTTGGGTACAGTGTCTAGCAGTTAAAGAAACTAAAATTGACCACTCTATGGGCAGCCCAATTCTTGCACAACAGGGTTCGTGCTCAGGCTCCTACAGGCTATGGTCTCTTCTCTTCAGTTATATAATGATGTGATCATCTGAATCACAACTCTGCACAATCTATCTAGTCTCCTTGAGTTTTAGCATTCTTGAACATCTGCAATGACAGAATCAACATAAATTAATGACAACCTTTTCAGCAACCAAGCATTAATGCTGAGTGGTTCATCACCAAATCTTTGCTTGGTTTACCATTTAGTTTTTCATCACCGGCATAATATTATTTATTATACCTTGAAACCAGTCCCTTATTATTAACATTTACTTAATGGGTAACCATCTTATCAGATAATCACTAAATATCAATATCAATAAGCACGATAAACTGATCGCTATGCTTGAAAGGTTCAATGTCATGTATATTGTTTGTTGAAGGTATAAAGAAAAGATGGCAACTGACCTTTGTCATTGAGATCAATGGGAAGGCCAACTTTTAGCGGGTTGTCAGCCGAGCCACTGAAAGCAAGAGGCGGTCTAGGCTGTGGTGGGGAGCATGTGCTACTTCGGCTTGAATTGCCATTTGAGGTCTGGATTTTCACTGGAAGGTTCAAATACATCTCCAAGTTAGATGACGTTACCCCGGGCAATTTCTTGCCCTTCAATCTTCCCCTGTCAACAAAGGCAGAATAAATTATTGGGTTGTCACTAAAAATGAATAACATGATAGATGCAATTGAAATTAATGAAAAGAAATTATAGTTCAGTATTGCTGATACCTGTCTTTTCGCTTTTCACGATATCGTTGCAATGAAACTTGTCTGCTTGCCTGACCATCTAGATCTTGTCAAACAAAAGCAAGCAAAAACAATATTTAGGGTCTTAGAATTTGAGGTGTGAGCATGGACATGTGCTGTAATGCTGTTAGTTACATGAAATGTCTTCCTTCATACACATACCAATGTAGTAGATCAAATAAACAAAAATTCACTTTATCTTGTTCCATTACTCTTCAACATACAAAGGACACAAACTTCTAGCCAGGTAAACTAATATTGCCTAAATGCGTAAATGGGTGGCAATCTCATGGATTTGAAATTGGGTAATTCAATTTCAAAGCAGTTATAGAAGGCTGCAAAAATTCTGAAGACATATCCATACCAGCATCACGAGCTATGCTTCCCTTCTCCCTGTAATGCAGAGGATATTCCATCATCTTATCTGTGGTAATTTGGAAAAACCAATGATTTGGTTGTCAATATCACAAAATGTAAATCTTAACATCTTTAATTTAATACAAAGCTAATCCAGGCTACCATAATTTTAAACTAGTCAAAGAAATTGAAACTTGTCCATTAAGAAGAGACAATAACTCAGTAGCTGTAATTCTAAAATAGGCTTCAGATTGAATTTGGGCATCAGAATTATGACAGCATGACACGCTTTTAAGAGAAACAATAAATGATATTGAATAGGTCAATTAAAAAGGCCTGCAAAATAACACCTCAAAACCTACTGGCTTGAACTCATTTGTGGTTTCTTCCCTCACTAAAGCACATCATTGGTGTTATATATCGTAGCTAAAATCACTTTTTGCATCTGATTTTTAGATCAAATGATGCATTCATTTAAGAAATTCCAGAAAAATGATGCAATATCATCAAAGAAAAGTAATCCTACCGCCTCATGGAATTAATAGTGAATTAGAGCAGTCTTTGTACTAAATTTTCTACCTGCTTGAGCAACCTGCACCATTGTTGTATCAACAGGAACTGGGACATCCTTATCCAATGGTATGTGACAAGGAGAAACCCAGACTGTTGTATTTCTGTTTACAGGATCATCCTGAGCAAATTGGACTGGACTTGCTGCAAGTTGCATGATAGCCTGTGCCTGCAAATCAAATTTGGCTCCATTGGAATGTGCAATTTGTTTGGATTTAAGGCCAGGCATTATACTAGAACATCATTACCTACCTTATCAGGTGAGACTCCATCATAGACATTCACCTTACCACAGTAGAATATCGTCATTTGCCCGACTCCGCTAGTTGCACATGCTCTATGACCATATTAATAAGTAATTAAGAACTTGAATCAGCAACACTAAAGGAATATTGGCATGTCTCTAATCATGCGTACTTTGTGTAAAATTTATTAAATCTTAGTTATTTCACATTTTAATTCTTAAGTAGTTGGTTCACTTTCTTGTGAAAAGTAATGTATGATGAAACTTGTGTTGCAGTTTGCCACTATCCTGGATTCCTGGGTATAAAACTATAAATAGTACCAAAAAACAGTTTATCAATAAATCAACACTTAAAGTAAAATCAGGAATGTTGAAATTAAGAACTTGCACAGGCTTCTTTTACAGCTGCAAATAATCATGCTAACAAGCTAGGAATTGAAGTAAACAAGCCTTGACATGCAAACCAACAGAAGTTCATGAAAAGAAGTGTCAGCCTTGATCGCACTTAATCTTAAAATTGATATTGTTCAATATAACTAAAACCTTTTTTTTTTGTAACTGAATTCCTTCTTCCATTCGACATTTTCCGTATAGTTAATGTTCATTAATCTTGCCTCCACCAAAAATAGTTAGAGCGATATCTTAACAGTAATACTTAAATTAGAGCAGCATGGAATTCCCCCCAAACATCAATGAACATATTTTTGTCCTGTTGTATAATTCCCGCCATAAGTGGAAAACCGCAAGCAAGAATCAAACACGATGGTCAACAAAAGCGTAAACGCAACACAACAAGTATGGAATGACGATTTTATTGGAGTTATGGGAATATCTAGATATGGCAGTAGCAGGTATGCAATTCATATGGTCGCTTGAGTTGATATCCATATGCTTACAAAATATAGCATTATCAAACCATTGTCCCCCTCCTAATCCTGCTTAAAGAAAAAGTCCACATGATACAATCCAGAAACATCCAACACAACAATCCAGAAACATCCAACACAACAATCGACCCTAAGCCATTAAATGACCTAGCTGAAATCAGGATCCTCGCACATAACTCATAAATACATCTAACAGTTTAAACTATCATTCATACTTAAATGGATGCAGACAAAATCTCTGTATACAAATGGCAGCAAAAGCACTCAGTTTCCTTACTGCTTCACTAACAGGCAAATCACCGAACACATGAAGAAACAAACCAATGAAACGGATCACTTCTCCAAGCTAATACTGAACTTGAACATCTATAGAAATACTCTACCATACTAAACATTTTCCCCCAGAAATGCATCATGAATGATCTGGTTAACACGATGAGACACAAAAGAAAAAGGAGAAACAAACCTGGGACTGACAACGTTGGTGTCATTGGTTTCAGTGGGTTTTTCGGGAGACGACGCAGATTTCTGAATGTCATCGGCAGCATGAAGAGCCGGATCTTCAGCGGGCGGAGCATCGTTCAAATCCCCCTAACACAGCAGTCCATGTCATATTCTCGGGAACCAAACAAAAAGGAAGAAAAAGCAAAAAGGTGTTGGGGGAAAAAGCGACACTCACTTGAGGCTGAGGCGGAGGCCGAGGTGGCGAGGTAGAATGGAGGGTGGGAACGACGGCGGGGGCGTCGTCGTTGGAGGGCTCGAGCAGCGCCTTCAGGGAAATGACCTGCTGAATTGCCTGCGATTTGTTCCACGAAGGCCTGCGCATCCCTGTACGGACACGTGTCCTTTTTAAATTATTAAAATTAAAATATTCCGTTCATCCATCCATCCATCCATCCATCCATCGGTCCAACAATAATTATTTTATTTAATTGCATTCCGAATGCAACGAAATACACAAAAATAGTAGCATTCACTTTGGTAAGAGAGAAGATATTTTGCACAAACATTAAAAATAAGGGAAGATTTGGAAGCAGTTGCATCGGTTATTTTTGAGTGGCGGAAATGGTGGAGGACAAAAGGGGAATTTTGCGCAGAGAGAGAGAGAGAGAGAGAGAGAGAGAGAAGACCTTTTTCTTTGAGGAATCTGCGACAGTCTTCGCGAGTGAGTTGGGAAATGTCATCTTCGGTGAGCTGGTGAAGGGGCTTGTCGAGGATAGACCTGAAGGTGGCGGTGGCAGTGGCGGTGGCTGTGGCTGTGGCTGTGGGCCCTGCGCCGTTCATCGCTTGCCGCTCCTCCTCCTCCTTCTCCTCCTTACCATATAAATTAATTGACAGATGACTCCTCTTGCTGCTCTGTTTCTGAGTAGTAAGAAATTAAGAAGAAAAAGGAGAGAGAATGAGTGGGTGGGTGATGAGTCGTGGGTATAGCAAGCAGTAGGAGCAGTAGTGAGAGTGAGAGTGAGAGTGATGAGTGCGAAGAGAAGTGAAGAAGAGAAGAAAACAAGAGAAAGGGGCAAAGAAAGAGGGACTACTGAGGAAGGAGTTGATGAGAGAAAGGGTGGGGGGGCTTTGCTCTTTTGCAACTTGGGGTGAACCCTAAGCTGCCACGTATGCTCTCCTCTTCATTATTAAGTTCCCTAATCCCCTCCAACTCTCTTTTTAATCACCTCTACACCCTCTTCTTTTTTTTTTCACTTCTTCCTAACCTAATCTTACTTCACTATTTCTTCTCTTTCGGTTTTTTATGTCTAAGAGTTAAGACTTCATTATCTGTATGGAGTATCGACTGAAATACAACACTAAAATAGTTTCAATAATCTACATCCAATATAGTACTACTTTTTATAAAACTTATCATAATCATTTATTTCTTACAACAAGTAAATAATATTACTAAATTCTGTGTCTCTTTTATAGATCATTTTGGTTTTGTTGAATGCATAATTATAAAGATAACATTACTGAAAAATTATTCATTAATTAAGAGAGAATATTAAAATAATTTTAATACTTTTATATATTAAAATATAACAATTTAGTAATAAAATAAGAGGATCATAAAATTTTGTAAAAAAAACAAAAGTAAACAAACCAGGAGTACTAACTATGTTATCTCTTTCTCTAGTTTTGTTTGTATTCATAATTTGAAATTAGTTAAAAATGATCTTAAGGACACTTGTTAACGAAGTAAGAATAGTAATTTTTAAAAGAGTAATGTTACGTGTACACTAAAATTAACCACTAAAATTAGTCATCAATATATAATATATGTTAGAATACAAATACACATTGAAAATAAATTAAACCATATATGTATTTATACACAAATATATTAGTGACTAATTTTAGTGGCTGATTTTAGTATACAAATAACACTTTTATTTTTAAAATTCTAATACATTTAAATTAGAAAACATGCACAGCTTTAATTTTTAAAATATCTAAATAATAGTTTACAATTTTATAGAAATAATAATTTATTCCTCTA
>NC_029793.2:145957406-145969898 GCF_000816755.2 Arachis ipaensis | reverse complement strand
CCTATAGAAATTATAAATCCTAATAAAATTATCTATAAATAATAAAATTAATTTTGTATCCATAAAAAATTATCATTTAATAAAAATAACCAAACTGAATTTTAGTTGACTCTCTATTCAAAAATTACCTAAATTTTTCAAGTTATTATTATTATCTTCACTATACTATCATAGTCACAACTTATTTTCGCTATTAAATCACACGGTTCTGCTACGTTACCAACAGCATATCTGCCAACTTCTGCCAACTCTTATTTATAATTATGTTTTATGGAAGTGTATTCGTGGATGTGTCTAATAAAAATGTCTTTTTTATAACTGTGTTTAATAGAAGTGTCTTTATAGATATATTTTCTGGATGTGTCTCTTTATGTATGTATTTAAAATATATTAATTATTAGACACATCCACGAACACACTTCCATAAAAACACAATTATAAATAAGAGTTGGCAGAAATTGGCAGATAATATGTTGGTACCCTATACTTTTCCTAAATCACTTCATCATTGTCATCATTATTTTTACAATTCTACTAAGAAATCAAGAGGAGTCTAGCCAACAATAAGCCAACAAATATTTTTGAATTATATTCTATACTAATTAATAACATTAATTGTCATTAATTAGTGGTTATTTAATTTTTTTTAAATACAAAATTAATAATTATTAATTGCCTCTTCTTATTCTAATTCACCTTTTAGTCTTTTACTATTTATTATGCAAACACTAATTCCTCTTTCCAAACAAAAACTTCGAAAATCCAAAAAACAAAAAGCACCAAAACATAAGATAAAGAATCATCCAAATCCTAAGAAAAAACATACAAAACATAGGAAAAAGAATCATCCAAAACTAATAAAAAGAATCATCCAAATCCTAAGAAAAAAATACAAAATATAGGAAAAACAATCATCCAAAACTAATAAAAAGAATCATCCGAAATGTAGAAAAAAAACATAAAAAATTAGTTAAAAAATCATTCAAAACCAAATAAGAGGAAGAGAAGAAAAGTCACAGGGTGGCCGGCGATGACGTCTTAGACGGCGTTGCATGGACAGTGGAGGGACTCGCAGTGGCGTGTTGCGACGAGTGGAGGAGTCGCCATGGATCAGAGTAGTTGATCGCGCGTCGCGAATGGGGACCTGGTGGTGGCTGCGTCGCGACGTATGGAGAGTCGTGGGGTGCGAGTGGCGAGCAATGGGGAGTCGCGAACGGCAAGAGTGCGTCAGGCGAGCGATGGAACGCGAGGAGGGTGAAGTAGAAGCGCGATGGTGACTGTCTTTCCTGCGCAAACGACAGATGAGGTGGCGGAGAAGGATGCAAGGACGACCGGCGATGAAGCGCGAGGATGGTGCTGCAGTGACGCTAGTGGCGCGAGGACGAAACCACGGCAGCATGGGACATTGGGAAGAGGGATTAGGATTTGTGGTTTTGTGTGATAAATGGTGAGTGAAAGTGAAAATAAGTTAGGGTAAGTTTTGATTCAAAAATACCATTAATGTCAATTAATAAAAATTTTGAATTTGAAAAAATAATTTAAAATTAATCATTATTAATTGAGTTGTTCAATTTTTCGCCAGTAGACACTTAACTCCCTATACTTTTCTTTATTTTTATCTTCAATTTTTTTTTCTAATTTCCAAACTTTTTTAACCCTATCATCACCGTCTTAATCTCCTTTAACATTATCACACCACCACTACTACCATTACTACTAACACTGCTAACATAACTAACAGTGTCAATCAATTGAAAACTGAAAATTGAATAGCAAAAATATATTGAAATTATAAATTTTAAGTATTTTCTTTGGATACAAACAATGTTAAAAGAATTTAGGAATAAGAAATAAGGAGAAAATGATAAATTTAAGAGTAAAAAGCTTTTTAACATAATAGAAAAAAATCGAAAAGTTGTAAAGTCACCATGAAAAAGAGCATAATAAAATAAAAACGAATAGAGCAAAGGATCATAACGGAACGACAGTAAATTATGACTAGCTCAAAATCTGCCATGCTCAGGAGATTCGAAAGCTTCTAATACCTTATATCGTATTTTAGATTGAGTCAGATTCAAATTTTGGTGGAAGAAATTGAGTTATTGTAGTTATTGTGGCAGCTGTGACGAAAATAGAGGATATAATGATGAAGTTAAAAGAGGAAACGGTGAAATTGTTTAAAAAAAAAGTTGAAATTGCATATAATAAGGGACGACTTCAGCTACTACAGTAAGTGATAAAATAAAAATGGTTGGGAAAGTAGCAACGTTGGTGGTGAATTGAGAAGAAACTATGTTGATTAACAATGAATATGATAATACTAATAATAAGAATAGTTTGATGATAGTGAAAAATGAGGGTATAAAGGTAGATAGTATTATAAGTAAAAATGAATAAGATAATTTAAAAAGTTTAGATAAGTTTTGAATAGAATCAACTAAAATTTAACGTTTGATTATTTTTGTTAAACACTTATTTTTTTATGAATGTAAAAGTAGTTTTATTTTTTTTATAAATAATTTTATCAACATACAATTTTCATAGATATAAATAATTGTTTTTTCCTTTATTTATCAATAATTTTGGTTTTGTTGCTGGTTGCGTGGAAGTTCGCACCAGTTTGTAATAATGCGGGTGTGAGAGAAGAGCATTTTTGGCATGAAGTGGAATGGAGATTGGAGAGGAGAACCTTCACAACTTCCTCGGTGACTAAGAGGTAGTCATTTTTTATTAAAAAAAATTAATTTAGACCAATTCAAGATTTGATTCACTATTTTTTCGGTTAAATCAATTTGTCTAGACTAATTTTGACAAAAATAACATGATTTAATCAATTATATCTGTTAAATTTTAATTACTGAAAAATATCTTTAAAAAAAGACGTTTTAGACGTCTTTATCTGAGTGGCTTTCTATAAAAAATGGTTCCTCATTATTTAAAATTATATGTTATAATAATATTGATTATTGAAGAAGCAATAGAAAGGTATAACTGCAATTTTTAATTAGGGAGATTTATTCTTTTTCCAATTTGCAATTTGACAACACTCTAAAGTATGGGTTACCACTAAAATGGTCCACTCCTCATTCCTCCTCCTACATAATCTTCTGGCATCAATTCTTATATTCTATGAAAAAAATATATCTTTTGTATATTCCAATTTATTTATATCAAGTGCTTATTTGTATAAGACCTCCAATAACAATTTAACTAATATAAAAAATAAACAAAATTTNTTTATTTATCAAGTACAAAATTTTAAATTTTTTATTAATAATAACTTTAACCTAGGTTAGAAATAGGGCAATTCACATAAATAAAATAAGTTGGAGAAACTGTTACGCAAATATAATATTGTGAAACTGCAGATGAAAATGCAACAATCCCAATTATATGTAATCCGCGACACCCTAGCGCGGAATCTAAATACACGTAATCCGCCACATTCTGTCGCAGATTACGTTGAGTTGCTGAAAACACATAAACCGCTACACCCTGTAGCGGATTATGAAGAGAGTGACTATAGAACAAATCCATGAATACCAGTGTAATAGTAATAACCCATGATGCAAAATACACGAATTCATACAAATATAATCGTCATAAGCAATAAGTCGTACAAAAATAATAGCCACCAGGCATTAACACTAACACAAAATAAATTAACTACATAAGTCATACAAATATAATAGTCACAGATCGTTAACACTAACAGGAAATAAATAAGTCATAATTCATACAAATATAATGGGCATAACTAACACAATGGGCGCTACTACTAGTCACCATCATCATCATGGTCGCCCCCAAATGGAACAAGTAGGTGCAAGCCTGTGCCACATCGAGTCGGACGCCTAATTCTGGTCGCTCGCCGATCTCCGGGTGGAGCATCCTGTAGCCCAACTACAAATGCAGATGGCGGCGTCTCCCCCATGCGAAACCAACTACTGTCGTACGGACTGCCTACAGGCTCATTCAGGTCGACTGGCAGCTGGGACTCAGGAACCTGGGACGGCACATCTGCTGGCTGTGGCCTGTACTCCGGAGGCTCGGACGGACCTCATAGGATCAAACTCTGGTACTGCTGAACGTCGTCACCCTGTATGATCTCAGCAAAATCCGCATAGAACTGTGGCCCAGCCAGCTATTAGATAAAAGGTCAACGCAGGCTCTGCCTGTTGCTTTGATGATTCATGATAACTCGTCGGATCGCACGGCCCTTGTGCCGGCGACGCATCATTCAAATTTCTGCTCTATCAACTTTCGATGGTAGGATAGTGGCCTACCATGGTGGTGACGGGTGACGGAGAATTAGGGTTCGATTCTGGAGAGGGAGCCTGAGAAACGGCTACCACATCCAAGGAAGGCAGCAGGCGCGCAAATTAGCTAATCCTGACACGGGGAGGTAGTGACAATAAATAACAATACCGGGCTCATAGAGTCTGGTAATTGGAATGAGTACAATCTAAATCCCTTAACGAGGATCCATTGGAGGGCAAGTATGGTGCCAGCCGCCGCGGTAATTCCAGCTCCAATAGCGTATATTTAAGTTGTTGCAGTTAAAAAGCTTGTAGTTGGACCTTGGGTTGGGCCGATCGGTCCGCCGTCGGTGGGCACCGGTCGGCTCGTCCCTTCTGCCAGCGATGCGCTCCTGGCCTTAAATGGCCGGGTCGTGCCTCTGGCGCTGTTACTTTGAAGAAATTAGAGTGCTCAAAGCAAGCCTACGCTCTGTATACATTAGCACGGGATAACATCATAGGATTCCGATCCTATTGTGTTGGCCTGCGGGATCGGAGTAATGATTAACAGATTCCGGGGGGAGTATGGTCGCAAGGCTGAAACTTAAAGGAATTGACGGAAGGGCACCACCAGGAGTGGAGCCTGCAGCTTAATTTGACTCAACACGAGGAAACTTACCAGGTCCAGACATAGTAAGGATTGACAGACTGAGAGCTCTTTCTTGATTCTATGGGTGGTGGTGCATGGCCGTTCTTAGTTGGTGGAGCGATTTGTCTGGTTAATGGTTAATAAGTTGTTGCAGTTAAAAAGCTCGTAGTTGGACCTTGGGTTGGGCCGATCGGTCCGCCGTCGGTGTGCACCCCTTGTACCATCCATACTAGCCTCCGCAGTGCCACCAGCCTGAGTGTCAGTAAGGTGACCACGGGACGATCTAGCCTCGTCATCATGGTGGACGGAAGGTGCTCGTCCAGCACGAGCAGCCCGTCGTCTAGCACTAGATCGACGCAGGCGATGATCTGCCTGGCCTCCGTCATCACCACCAAGCTGCTCCTCTTTCATCATGTCGTCGAGCCAGCGCCACTCTCAATCAGTGGCACGTGTACCAATGCGTCGTCTCCGCCGCATGCGTCTGTTATCGAGCATATCTGACGCTGGAACTCTAACGGGCGCCTGCAACGACCCTTTAAGTACAGCATCCTCCGGAACCTCAGCTGGCCTGGGATCTGCGAATGCAATCTCCGGTGACAGAATCTTATGTGCAACACGGTACCACCAGTCCAGGAACTCAGCGGATGGACCAGGATCAGCCACTCTTTGGATACTCAACACAAAGCGAACTCGCTCGTCCCAATGCTCATGCCATGTTCTATAGTAAGTGAGGAACCATCTATCCCCACCCCTGTCATCCTTACTATGAAGATACTCTATGTTCAGGGCTGCCTCAGGCAGATGCTGTACGTCCCCTAGTTGTGAGAAGACCCTGTCTACATGATGCCACTCAATTACTGCAAAGTATATCAGACTAGTGACTGTCCGCCATAACCGACTATGCTCCTCAGTCAGTATCTCTGGATGAATGACTGCATGTATGTCCAGCAAACCATAAGGCTCCCACACAATCTGATAGTCAGGAGACAAGTCAGCATTGTACCAATGTATACAAATAAGTGGGGGAAGAACTAATAAAATATTAAAAATAAAAACAAATGACTTACATCTCGATCACCCAGTCGATCTAATGCCAAGCGATACTGAATAATCCGTTGTTCCTTCCTATTAGACGTGGGTAAATATGTGGTCCATCTAAATGACAAAAATATCACATAAATTTGTAATTTCATATGTAGAACGTTAAAAACTTAAAAGAATACGTGTATTAACGAATACCTGGATGCTAACGGAAAAGAAAAAGCGGCAAAACCCTGCGGTCTCAGTGTGAAAAACCGCCAAAAGATCCATGACTGTAGCAACTGTAGGGGCCCGGCCAAGTTGGTGACGTTTCTGTTTGCCACCCTACACATGCATCGGTACAACCAGGCCAACGCAGCTGCGCCCCAGCTATAGCTACCTATGTCGTCAAGTATCGCCACAAATGGCAACAGCGAAGGTAGACCCGATTACCACTCTTGTCCATGAGCAGCTGTGTCGACAGAAGCATCATAATATACGCACGGTCTCCTTGGAAACATCAGCCGGTAACACCCTGAACCTCTCATGGAACCATGTGAAGTGGACCGTGTATAACTTTCTCTTATCCGGTGGCGGAAGCTCACCAAATAACTCATGGAACCACTCCCACGCCGGTCTGGCCCCTTGATGTGCAGGTGGAAGTCAATCATGCACCCAGAAACAGCCTGGCTATTCACGGGCAGCCCCTGCTGATATGCTTCATCCTGGAGCGTGATAGTACACTCTCCGAATGGCATATGGAAAGTGTGGGTCTCAGGCCGCCATCTCTCAATAAATGTACTGACCAGAGACTCATCCAACCAGAACCAATGCACGTTCAGCCTAGCTAGGTGGTACAACCTAACCCTCTCTAAGTAAGGTATGATCCTATCATGTAAAGGCATATTTTATTGCCTATGAATGCTATAAATATATCGGGTTGACTGCATATTCAGAAATAAAGAACACCTGATTAATTTCTAACAATGACATCACCAAACCATAACTTATGTTTCAAGGCTTAAACTACCTAGGTTTTAAAATTACTAATTTACCATCCACAACTTAAATTTCAAATTCTCTACATTTAATTTTAAATTTTAAATTTCAAATTTTAGTTTTCAAAACCTAAGCTAAACTAAGGTTCTATTTTGCTAATTAATAAATAACTTCCTTAATATTAAATAAAATATACAGGTATCATCCAACTGAAAGAAAATAAAGAGACTTACCTCTTCGTTGATGGTTCCGACTACGTGAGCAACACCGTTGAGCCGGTACAACCGCCTTTCATCTTTCATTGTTCCACTGCTCCTAGAATATCCTCTCCCTTCTCTCTACTTTCTCTCTCTAAGTCCCTTTCAAAACTCCTCAAATGAAATCTGCTACAGCCTCACGTGGTTTTTATAGTGAGCCACTCTCTTCATAATCCGCTACAGGGTGTAGCGGATTACGCTTTGGACCCATTTGTTCATAAACCGCTCCAGGGTGTAGCGGTTTATGTGTTTTCAGCAACTCAACATAATCCGTGACAGAGTGTAGCGGATTACGTGTATTTAGATTCCACGCTAGGGTGTCGCGGATTACATATAATTGGAATTGTTGCATTTTTGTTTGCAGTTTCACAATGTTGTATTTACATAACAGTTTCTCCAACTTATTTTATTTATGTGAATTGCCCTTAGAAATATATCAACCAAATATTTTGCTAACAAAATCGTAATGATTTAGCTTTTTTTATATTTTAAGAGAATAATAATAGAAATTTTTTTAATTTTTTATTTTTAAAATGCAAAAAAATTGATCTTTTTAACAACTTTTAATAAATTATGAGTAAATGATCAAATTAATTTCTAAAATATCACGCGATCTCAAATTTTGATATTTGAAATTTTTTTTAATAAAATTCATTTCCTAAAAATTTTAGTTTAGTCATGTTAGTCCTTCTTTAATTATATTATGAACGGCGTTAATAAAAGCTGACCTAGTATATTAAATTACAAGTCAGGATTAAAAAGAGCATCGTTTTTTAAGATGAGAGGTAGTGATTAAAACGATGTCATTTTAGTCACTGTTTTAATTAGTATGATTGACAACACTCCCTCTCACTTCCATTCACTCTCGCACTCATACTGAGTTCCTATTTCTCTCACAAGACTCTTTTTCTCACTTTCGTTTTGACATCGTTGGGGAGAAGACAAAGAAGCCTTCATCATCGTTGCCAATTGAAGCATCTGGCGAGGCTTGTTCGCGAGTTCGTCATTGAGAAGTGGCTTTGGCGCAATGGTTGAAGACGTGACCGGTGACCATTTTCGTCCTTGTTAAAGATTTTTTGTGGTTACTAAACTTGTTGTTAGGATTGTACCGTTGATAAAATTTATTTTTTGTTAGTGTTTTTTGTTGGAACTGAAAACCGTTTCTGGAGTTAAGGTTTTACTTCTTGTTCATATATTATAACTTAGTACATGAAAATTGATCAAGAGTTCTGTTTTTTTTATTATTAAAGAAGTCAACTATGTATCAATTTCTTTGTTTATTGTTTATGTTTAGTTTTTTTTTAGTGTTTCGTTTTGATTTTTGCATTTTTTTTCATGAAATTTGGTTCTTTTGAAGGTAAATTTTTTTTCCTCTTACTAAACTTACTTTTAGGACTGTGCCATTGTTAAATTTGATTTCTCATTAGTGTTTTTTGCTAAAACTGAAAATCGAAAGAGATAGAGGAAATGCCTCGCTCTAAACTATTGTAACATCACCAGTCATTCTTTCTGCTGAAATCATCAGGCGGACTAGTTCCGCAACTGCCAAGAAACTTACTCACTTCATGACTTTTGTTCCTACTCTAAGATTTAAACATCTTAGGAAGAAGGATAAAATCACTTGATCAATTTTTGCATTATAATCACTCTCAACTTATGGATCAATTTATGTGTTTACCTTTCCTCTATCATATTCATCATCATCAACTCATTTGAAGAAGTTGCAATGGTTGTGATTCTGCACAAATTTTAAATAAATAAGATTAGAAAACCCCACAAGTACTAAAAAGGTTGAAGATGAAGGAATTTATAAGAACAACTCACCTGACATCTTGGACAAGTATGAAATAATCTATCTGAATTTTTTAAAGTCTCAAATTTTTTAATCAATGTCCTCACTCCACAATGACATATTAGGTCTTTGTTCTCCTTCTTTCTTCGCATAAATGAGTTGGACCAAAGGCTACCAAGTGAGTGAGAAGACACTCCACTATGACAACCTCTATTTTCACCACCCATCATGCCAGTGACCTCAAATATTGCTCTCTAAACCACTGTAGCTGCACTTCAAAGGAAGGAGACATATATACAATATTTTGGGATTAGAGTTTATCATTTAGGGATTGATTTGACCAGATGTCATCAAAATAATGTGCTATTTGTCAATTAGGATGTAGAGGGATGTCCTGATATGTAATTTAACATGTTTCGTCAGATTTCAATCAACGCTGTTAACGTGAGAAGTGACAAAAAGACTAACATGACTAAACTGAAATCTTTGAAAATAGACTAATTAAAAAAATTTTGGAAACTAAATTAGACATCGTATGATCACTCATAAATTAATTTAACTATTTATTTATATTTTTTTATAATATTTTTAAGACGCGTCCTTAAGCTCTTTTTTTTATATGGAAGTAAAAGTGGTAATATACCTTAACATTGTAATTTTTTGTATTTTTTAAAAATATGGAAGATACATAAATCGGAGAGTCTGATTTCTATGCTTCAAATTTTTTAGTTTTTTTTTTTTTAACATAAATTTTTCGGTCTGATTTTACAAATCCCTCAGTCCGATTTTTGTATCCTCACAAATCGAACAGTTCAATTTCTGTACTTCTCACAAATCGGACGGTTCGATTTTTGTTTATCTAATTAAACGATTTTACATTTAAGAATAACACTCCATAAATAAAAAAGTAAAAGTAAAATTTAAGGCCGCATTTATGAGCCACTTTGTGGCCCAATTGTTGTACGCCTTATTTATTGTTCTCATAGCATTTTCAGACAGAATCCTCTGAGACACCACCAATAATGAAATAATCCAGAAGCATTTATCTTTGAAATGATATTTCTTTATATTATCGTCCTTTTAAAAATATAGACTAAAATACTAGAAGTACATGTTTCTTCCAATACATATTCTCTCTCGTTTTTATTTTTTCTTTTCATAGAAAGTAAAGCGTAAATGTAGTGCAAGCAACTATTTCTTTTATATATAAATTTTTTTATTTTCTTTGTGGTGTGAGAATATAATTTTGGTTGGATTTCCTCGGGGAAAGGGAATGAGGGCTTCAGCGGGATGCGTTGTTTTAGTGTGTTACGTCGTAATCTGCCCTCAAAAAGCTTTTGCAAAGTTCATTATGATTCATTATTTTTTCTGGTAACAAGGGAAGAACTCATACAGATTCTCGATCTGTAAAATACATGTATCTATACCTATAAATATGTAATAATGGTTGCAGTAAAATTATGTAAAGTACTACTAGTTTGAATAAGAAACTAAATATGTAAGAATCAAGCCAAACAAAGTGATAAGCTTTATTTTGTTTCATTAAATAAATTGACCAAAGGTTTCACAGGACGAATAGGATGTGTCACCTGTGACCTCTGTGACCTGTCACCTGGCAATGACACAAAGCTTAACACTGTTGGATTTTCATGCCTTCTCCCTTTTGTTACAAACCTCTAAGGCTTCATCCATATAGTGATTCCATGTCTAGCTGCACAAGGAAGGTTCTTCCATTTTTGGCCTCAAATTGCATTATTTGCCAAAACGTGGAAAGTGGTTTACTCTTATCATCTTACATTTTCCACCTAGCTATATATATTTCTTTTTCGAGGAATGCTAGGGGACCAGCAACTTTTGGGATTTATAGCCATCAATGAGGTTTTTAATGGTGTGAGATTAATGTGAGATTTCATCCAATGGCTCACTCTTCTTTGATGGTTACATGCTGGCCAGAATTTGATAAAATTGCTGACCTCCTAGACTTTTTCTTCTTTTTTTTTGTCAACACACGCTTAATTTTACTTTTAGTACGTACAATTTGGATTACCTTTACATAGAGGGGCTAGTACATATAATTATATTACAGACACTCGAATCCAAAACCTCTAAGTAAGGAGAAGGAGTGGATTCTCTCCCGTGGAAAAAAAACTGGATGGTGTTCAGTGTTCTCTTTTCTATTTATTTTTGATGCCACTTATAGAATTAAAGGTGAGAGATCACACTTTATTATCTCAACTCTCAAGTATTAAAAAAATGGAAAGGATCAATTTTCAGAGAGATTATGCCATCTGAACTATAGTTTATCGGTGGTTTGAAGTTTCTGACATAATTATTATGTACTAGCATTTTTGCAGGCTTTTTTTTATTTTATTTTTGTAGGCTTTATTGGTAGCTGCAGTTGGAGGAGCAAAAACCTATTGACCCAGATTGCTCCAATTAGGGCCCATTAAGGGCATTCATTTATGAAGGGCCTGACTTTATAGGCCTGACTTTTGGGTTGTTAGTGTCACAGTATTGGACTACTGTATGTGGCAGTAGAATTTACCAACCCCAAAACTACCACTGCTACTTACAGTGCTGTAATAGTTATACACTTATTACACTTGGTTACAATAGGCTTTATCCAATTATTTATGGCTACATGAATTACTTTTGCACTGCTGATGCCAGAATCACACAGATTCTCAGCATTATTGCTCCTTTGCTCTAGATTTATTTTTCCTTTTCTCTTTTTTTTTTTCCCGCATTTTCCCAGTTGTGAAAATAATAAAGGATTATTCAATATCAAATTAATTTAGTAAAATAAATTTATTTAGTCTGATCACGTCATTATAATTCGGATAAATCGCAGCAATAAATTTTTTTGTTTTTGCTTCTTTTTTCTTCTTTTTCTTTATTTTTTAATTTTGTTAATATCGTCACCAATAACACCACCTCCTCCTCCTTCTACTATTAGAATTTCGTTAGCTCTTTCTTTTTTATCATTCTCCTCCATTATCATCATAATCATTATCGTTATTGTTATTGACACAGGTGTTTTTGAATTTGAATTTATATAATGGACCACTTTCAGTTCATTTGGTATTATATAATAGTTTCGTTTTGATAATATTTTCGATTCATTCGATCACCATAGAGAATCAAAATCAATAAAGATGTTAGCAAAATGTTGGCGTTATTAGTGATGACGATAATGATGATGGAGGAGGAAGAAGAAAATGAATAAGGAGATCAAAAAAATTCAAATAAAAAAAAATATTAAGGTGGAGGAGATGGATGTGGTGGTATGGTAGTGGTAACGATGACAATAATGAAAAAAAAAAGTAGAAGAAGAAGAAGAAGCAGAGGGAGGAGGAGAAAGAAGAAGAAGATGAAGTCTCACAGCGTAAACTAAATGACTTCGTTGCTTGGTTGCATAAATTGCTTTGATGTATAGTAAGACTCTAGAATTTATTATTTTTTTGCCATTACTTAACCATTAACTCAATCTCTTTAATTTAATCTAATAATCTAATAATATATTTTATTCTATAATTT
>NC_029793.2:145937800-145957379 GCF_000816755.2 Arachis ipaensis | reverse complement strand
CTAAAGACATTTTGAAAAATTATTTTTTTTAGACTAACTTAAATGTCAAAGTACCATTTGCATATATTTACACAATTTTCTGTAAAAAAAAAAAAAACTGAAGTATATCTAATTCTCAGAAAAACAAAGTTTAATTTCCTCCAAAAAATAGACTATGATACACATGCGATAAGGTTATTACAGAAAAACATAGTCCATACTCCATAATATTTTCTATTCAAATAATATTATAGAATAAAAAATGTGACTGAATCTATGGCAATAAAATTGAATACAAATAACTTGGTTAGTTCACGAGTAGGAGCAAAGCAGAAGCCCGGAGGACAAGGCAACTAAGCATTGCTGGTCCTGAATAACATAAAAATGTGACCTTAGTCTAGGCTTTAAATTCACTTCTGGATTCTGGCTCCATGGTAGGTATAGGATAGGCCTGTTGCACTTGCAGAAAATAACGTATGCATTTGTTCCATTCAATGCAACTTGTTCTGTTCTTCCTCATTCCACTACTCCTAGATCTCTAGCATCACTTTTTCAACAATTATTTTTCACTACTAGTCTCGTGCTGTAAAAAACAGAATTTTATACAAAGTACAATAATTATATATATCATGAAACTATAGTGAAGTGGAGCAAGTATTTAGATGAATATAAACTAGGCATAATTAAGTTAGTCTAAGAAATATGCATGTATATTCAATTATTCACCCACGTTAGTAGCTGTGTTCTGGAATGAGAATTGAGATGAGAAGAATCAGGAATGGTTTGTCCCGAACGTACAAGACACATCCCTCTCAATACTCCACACTCCCCCCATACCTACTGCTACTCTTGCTGCTCCTATCACTCCTATCACACCTCGTTAAATTTTATGACATTATATTAATTTTTTTTATAATAAAAATTTAGAGTTTGATTTATTATTCAAAAGAAAAAAAATTAGTATACAATAAATTAAGAATATAAAATTCACTTAAGCTCAAAATATAAAATTTATTACTTAAAAGAATGTATTAGAGATAACATTGTTAATTACTACTTGATCTGAATATCTGATATTTATAACTCGACTAATCAATGCCTTATCTTGGTCCAAATTGCTATCCGCAGTCTAACCTACCCTCATTTTTTTTCCCAATAGTAAGGCTGTTAAACGGGTTAGCCTGGCCCATTTAGGTCCGGCCCATTAAACCCGTGGATTAAATGGGTTGGATCGTTAAAACCCGCTTTATTCGCGGACCATAATTTTTTAACCCGGACCGTTTAAGGTCAGTCCGTGAGTTAAACGAGTTAGTCCGTTTATTATTTTATTTTTCAAAAAAAATTTTGACAAAAAATATTATTTTTAAGTAAAAAATTTTTAAAAAAATATTTTTTTTAGTTTTTTGGGTCAGATTTTCGGGTCGAATCGAAAAAAATATTGACTAAAAGTGCTACTTTTTTTAAAAAAATGTAAAAAAAAATAAACTGGTCACTCATTTAGCCCGCGGGTTGGCCTGTTTAACACGTCATTTTTTGCAGGTTAATCGGGCTCAATCTGTTTAGCCCAAAATTTAAACGGGCTTAATTTTAGAGACAAAATCCACCCATTTAAATGGATAAACAGACTGGTCCGATGGATTTGGCCCATTTTAACGGCCTACCCAATGGAATGATTAACCAATTATTTATTTATTGGTCAAGCGAAATTGGTAATGAAAAATCAAGTCAGCATTTCAGTGAGTCTACTGTGCTTAAGTTTGGTCCAATACAACATAAATTCATACAAAGTTGGGCTAATGTGGATATTTCTTTAGGGCCAAAGTCCGACCCGGCTATATATACAAGATGAGAACAAAGATTTTATTTCAAAGAGGCGAAAGCTAAAGTACAAAACTTATTCTTCATATTCAAATAAAATAAATAATAAATAAAATCTTATTCTTCTTTTGTATTGCACAAGATGAAAAGATGGAGCCTCTCTTGTCTGTAGTGAGTAGAGTATGATACAGTATCTGTATTAGTATGGTATGATAGTATCTCCATTCATAAATTAACATCAAACATTTTGACAAATCAGTAGCGTAATGAGCGAGTAGAGTAAGAGAAAGCAAGCCATCGCAATCAGTCTGGGCCCAGGGCCCTCTTTCATAATGGGCCCATTGTCCTGTTTGGGCCTTTTCCCCTAATACTCAAACAGACCCCCCTACCCCCTCCCTCTTTTGGGTTCTTGTCTTCCGAGTTTTGACCTTGGACTTTTTCTCTCTCTCTCTCTCTTTCTTTCACACGCCACGCCAGAACCAGAACCAGAACCAGAACCAGGAGTAGCAATTACTCAACCCTCTTTCAACCACCACCAGTCCACCACCCTCATTTCAACTCTTGTAAGTCACCGTCCGGTACTGTCTGCTGACGTGTCCCACCTCGGCCATGGGCGTACTCCGCCGCCGTCACCAGTACTGGTTGCCAGCACTAGTATTGACGGCCTTCACTCTTCTCTTGTTCTCTTCTGCTGCTTCAGCCATGACCAGCAGAACCACCAGAGCATCATCAGCACCAAGTAAGTTCATAACAGTACAGTTCAACATCACGTGACACTCTCTCTACTTCTGTTTTCAGCTCTGACCAGCTTTCTGGGTTCAGGTTTTGGAGTAGCAGCAAGACACGTGCAACCTCGCATGGAAGAGAAGGAAAAAAGGGCAACGGCGGGGGATGAGAAGAGGTCGAGGGGTCCAGGGTCGTGGCCGCCGTCGTGCAGGTCAAAGTGCGGGTGGTGCAGCCCATGCGAACCGGTTCACGTGCCGGTCCAACCGGGTATGATCATACGGCTTGAGTACTACCCAGAAGCGTGGCGTTGCAAGTGTGGGAACAAGCTTTTTATGCCTTGATCACTCATCATTCACACAACCATCATCATCATCATCATATATTAACCTTGTTGCCAAAACAGAACAGGAAAAGACATTGCAGGCACCCATCTTAAGATTTTCCCCTTTAGGTTTCTTTTTTTATTTTATTATTTTCTTATTATATCTTTCTCTCTCTCTCTCTTCTCTCTCTCTCTGTCTCAATTTTAGTGCCTACCAACATGCATTGATTAATGATTGTGGTGATGAGGATGGGTTGTTGGTGATGGTGCTTTGTTTTTTTGTTCTTCTTACAATTAGTGTTATATTATAGTTAGTACTAAGTATCATTGATATCTCAACATTTGGAGGGTTAACCCTTTTTGAGACAGGAAGCTAGGGAACGTTGGGAATGTAAGATGCTAATAATCTATGTTCAAGCATCCCTTCTCTGCTTTTAAGTTTTAACACACCTCTCTCTCTCTCTCTCTTTTAATGTATATATTATATGGTTTCTCTTTCTTGTTTTGGTTCTTTATTAAATTTATTTTCTCTCGGCCACCTTACAGATATCACATTATGAAAATAAGTGAAAGTTGTAACATATAATATTATGTTCAGAAAAACAGAATCATTTTCTTGTTCTAGTTATTATGGCTCCATTGGTTCCATGCTTCCATGCCTGTGAAATCCAGAGAGCATCTTTGAATAGAGATTGTGGTATCTGATTTGTATTCTTAATTTTCCTTCCGATGGTTTTCCACTTAATATATACATATATGTCTCATCGCTCTCACTGTTAGGTTCATCAGCTTGTGTTGTGTGTGCAGTGGATTAGGTGTTTTCTCTTTTTTTTTTTTTTTCTTCTTCATCTTTGTTTCTGCTCTGTTGAAAAACAGCGTTTGAAGTTTGAATATTATTTATATAGGGAGACATTGGCTTTTTAATTTCTCTTTTTCTTGGATATGCATTAAATGTGCACATGTCCAATAAAAGAGGTGGTTTTGATACTGTGGAGAAAGCAACGTTTGTCAGTGCCTCTGAGTAACATGTTTTGTGTGGTGAGAATGGAAAATGAAGTAACGCAAGGGATACACAGATAGCCATAGCCCATTCTTTGTTTCTACTTTCTATCGTTAATTTCCTATTTGTTGTGATCAATATTATGGTGAAATCATATTCACCTAGCTAGTATTAATTCATATATATATGTCTCATGTTTTTAGTTGAACCATTTGTTTGGTCTTTTGAATTTCCTTTCTTTTTCTCTTGAGGAGGGCCATATATACATGATTTGATGTAAGTAGAAAATAATGAAAGGTTGGTCCCATCATTCAAACGCCATGCATCTTCCTCACTTTGTTCCCTTAATTTACACGCGAATTTCAATTGTCTCTATTTAGTCGTCAAACTTTGTGAATATAACTCATGTTAGTCCTTGAAACAATTTTCAACGTACAAACGTTAATGGAACACTGTCGTGACAGCAGGATGCCACACTAAACTTTGTAAAATGATGTCGTTTTGATTTTGGCACTCAAATAACCTAAAAACAACATCCTAAATGGTGTTTATTAAAATTTTACCTAACAAAATAAGTAATACGATGTTGTTTTTGAGCTATTTAAATGTCAAAACTAAAACTGCATCACACGTTTATAAACTTTGAGAACTAAATAGAGGCAATTGAAACCTCAGAAACTAAATTAAGACTAACGTATAAATTCAAGGACCAAATTGAGTATTATCTCCATCTTCCTCTCATGGCATCAAACGGAACTTCACACAAACATGGATTAATCATGCACACCCAACGTGGGAGAGGACAATTTCTCTCTCTCCTCTTGTTTCCTTTTCAGAGCAAATTAAAGGCTATGCCACTGTTTTATGATACTAATTAAAGCGCCAATTAGGATGTGTGGGTGTGGTTTCCAATTTTCCCGAAGAAGAAAAATATGGTCCAGCAAGCAACCAATTTGGATGTAACATTTTTGATAAATACTTTGTACATAAAAATGCATATTATCGAATGGGGATATTTTAAGCCAATAATGATAGAGTTGTTCCTATATATGTGCTACTTTATCAGTTTTTCACTTGTGTGTAAATGAGACCAAATATATGTCCTTTTGGATTCTTAAAAGAAATTCTTCCTTCTCCTCAAAGTTATAATTTAGTACTACTAAAAGTCAATCCTCTTGTTACCTTATATGTATGTTTTGAATTACCACTCACAGATAAATAAACTAAAATAAAATAAAAATTGCCATGTTTTACAAAAATGATAATAAAAAATAGTGATTAAATTAATTACTATTTATTTGTAAATATATATATAGGTCACCATATATATATGTATTATCAAATGTATTTTATATTAGTCACCAAAAAAAAATATGTATTTTATATTTCAACATATATTTTATACGAATAGTTAGTTTGATGAGTTTGAAAACTCCAAATTAATTTGATGATAATCAAATATTATTAAAATAATTAATCTCAAAATTATTAATTTGAATTCTAATTCACATTTGATTAATTAATAATTTTGTTGCCTGCAGATTTTGTTATTGGGCATAAAGAAAACTCAAAGTCCAAAATGATTGGCAAAAATAATCAGCCTTGTGCAAGAAAATATTTTAAAATATGTGGCTGAATTATTATTAAAGTTGGGCCAGACTTTGTTGAACAAGCCCAAATTAATCTTTGCTACAAGACCATCAAGACTTGGTCCGAAAAATTGAAAAAGGAAGAAAGCAATATATGCTTTCCTCGGTTACCCACTTTCATCATAGAATGGATTTCAAATTTAATTAACTTGCATTAATAGCATTGGAAACATGAAAGATAAAGTGGGAATTGATTTGATTGCTATCAATGAGTTACACGTTATTAGGCATGGGTAATATAAACATAACTCATTTTTATTTTCTTCTTTAATTACATTGCAAGCTTTTCTTTGTTCCCTCTCCTCTCTCTTTCGGTCATGTCTAGCAGGAAAGGAGGGTTGAAGCAAGCTATCAGTAAAAATCACAAAGAAGCTAGAAGTAAGGAAATGGCCATTGTGATGATGCCGTTATCAGAAAGAAGATCCACATTAGGGTGTGGCAGAGATCTTTGCCACTAATGGTAAGATGTGGTAAAGAAGTCTCAAACTCTCCATACCCGAAAATGGAAGAGATCCAATTCGGTCAGAGAAGAAGATCCGTTAGGCATGGCTCGTCTCTACTTTTGATCAACCATCACAGAAAGTAGCTACTGTAGCTACGTGGAGGAAGAGGCAGAAGATAGAGCAGATGGAGCTGTCAAGCATCAAGGACTCATTAAGGGTCAGGAATCCTTCTTGGGGAGCAAGTCAAGATGGAAGGCCCGAATTGATGAAGCTTGGTGAGAAGGGATGAGGAAGAGGTAATTGCATGTTGGATTTTGCATTTTGCATTCGGTTCTCTCTCTTCTCTCTCTGACCGAACCGGTTTGGTATTGAAGAAGAAGAAGATTAGCTCGGTTCAACCGTTTCAACTTTGGAGGCTTCTCCTTCTATAATAAGGGTGAACAGCCAAGGCTTGAAAAAAGGAAAAAGGAGTGTAAAGCACATAGTTCTCATAGTTACCCAAGCTAACAGAAGTTCTTCTCCTTCAATGTTCTTCATGTTGTATTTTTCTGTTTAGTTTTATCTGTCTTGAGTCTCATGGTGAAAAAGGCAAACAGTGTGAGGTTTGTAAGAAAAAGTCAGTGAGTGAAAAAAGGCAGAGGATACAAAATTTAAAAAAAAAGTCATAGGTGTTTTAGAGGTCCTTTGTACATCTGTGTTGTGTATCATGGTTCTGTGGAAATCCCCTTGTAAGTTGGGTTAGCACTTAGCAATTGAAAGTTTGGTAGGTGATCAAGTCAAGTTTAGGATTGGGGATAGATTCTGGACTTGTCCCGAATAGGAAGGGTAGTTGCTAGGGAGAATTGGTGTCTGTAATCAAGATGATTATAGTGAAATTCCATCATGGTTGTGAGACTAAATGTAGGCTGCATTGCACTTAGCAGCTGAACCATGATACTTCTGGGTGTGATTCTCTCCCTCTTATACTCAATTTCTGATTCTGTTCGTAGGAGACAAAATTGAAAAATATCTCATCATTGGTTACGAGGCAAAAAGAAAATATCTATTGACTAGTGACGAGACGAAAAGAAGAAATATCTCCTCAAAGCATTTTAAAAGGGCAGCAAGTGTTATTCAACAAAAAAGGGCTAAGATTTAACCCCCATTCTCTTAGCCACTGATAACCATCATAGTTTAATAGCTAATTTTTTTTAGAGTAATGTTATATGACCAGCAAATATTATTATTTTTTACTAGTAATAATTTGTACTCATATTTACAGATATTTTGCACACAAAAAGCATATAATTTACACCTATATTTATCACAATTTTGCACATATGAATTAATACAGTTTGCACCCACATTTTTTGAGTTTGCACACATAAATTAATAAATTTTATTTATTAAAAATAATTTAATCTTTATGTTGGACAAATAATGACAAAAAATACTAAAAATTGTTGCCCCAAATTTTTTTTAATAGAAAGTATTGGTTTTGATAAGCAATAGTTAACAATACTAAAAAATATTTGTTAAAAGTCGGATATATGACTACTAGCTAAAAGTATTGGTCAATATAAACTAAAATTACTTAGTCTTAAATTCTTTTATATATACACGAGTTAGCATGGTTGCATATTTTAATTAGGGGTGTTAATGTGTATACTTTAAAGAGCAAGCACTAAGCAGGAGTAGTGTTTAATGTGTGAAAATAGAGACAATAATTGAGGTACGAAAATAGAAATAATGGAAAAGAAGGAGAGTGATGATGAGAATTATTGGAGATGGGGATGGATGACATAATAAGAGATATGATATGAGTGCTGGAATGGTTGGTTCGATGAGATGATTATAAGGGTTTGGTCCAAAAAAGAGCAGAGGAGACGCACGAGGGGGTGAAGGCCTTTTCTCTGTTGAAGAGATCAGAGATACACAGTAGTTTCTATGGCTTCTTGGGTACCTAGCTAGCAATCCATCCAGCCTAGGGTATGTGTTTTCTTTGTGTCACAGTGTCAGTGTTGCCTGTGTCAAATGTGGTAAAAGGTTAAAATCAAAAACACTGCCACAAAGAAAGCCTCCACTCTCAAACAACAATAAGTCACCACTAATATCACTAGTCTGTTTGCATTCATTTATTAGTTACTAATTGCCTCTATAATACCCTCCATTAGTAGGGGTGAGCATGGTAGCGGGTACCCGATTACCTGTCCAAATCTGAACCGAACTAATTAAATTGGTTCTGGAACCAACGGGTAATCGGGTTCAACTTGAACCAAATTAATGATTTTTGTTAGTGATTGGTTCGGGTATCGATTTTGGAAGTGCGGAATCCGAACCAACCTGTAAATCCAATCATATATTAATTAAATAAAAAAATAAAAATATATATATGACTTTTAGTGATTTTTAGTGAGATTATTCACTATTAATATGTTTGGATTTTAATGAGTTTAGTTTTTAATATATTTAGTGTTTAACATGTTTAGATTATTTATATTAATGTTACATGTTTATTGTACTTGTTGAATTTTTAAGATAAAAATTTGATTTTTTATGAATTTTAAAGTCATTGGGTACCCAATTACCCGAACTAAACCAATCCGTTTTTAATCAGTTTGGTTTGGTTCGGGTACATACACAAAAAAATGCAGATCCAAACCAAACCAAACCAATTATATTTTGATCAGTTCGATTCTAATTTCACGTTAAATCCAAACCAAACCGACCCGTGCTCACCCCTATCCATTAGCAAATAGCAAGGGAATTAAGTCAATTAACCAATGCCATGACTCATTGACTCATATAGAGAGAGAAAGAGTATTTGTATTTAAGTATTTATTGTTTGAATTTGAAAAATAAAATAGCTGGCACGTATGTACAGTCTGCTTTTTCACGAGGCGTGGCAGTGTTGTTGTTTTTCAATTGTTTGTATGTGGTTTGATGCAATTATAATAAGTCACAGTCGTATTCCCACAGAAAAATATGCGTATAGTGGTGTTATTATTCAGTATTTGATAAGACACATTGACATAAAATGACTAATAAGGGGTGGTGGGCCGCTGCTACTACCTAGTGCGTGCCTCTCATTCTCAATTCAAACTTGTGAATCCACTCAGCCTAATTCATTTCAACTAACAAAGTTTCTGAATATTTGGTGTGATTTGACAGTGTTGTTGCCATTGCTGCTCATGAACTCAGATAACTATAAGACCCAGCATTCACCATCACCACTTTAATTTGGTTCTTTATTCCCATCCATCAAACCTCTTTTCATCTTATATATAATGACTAATTTTAATTATATACATATAAATTCTTGTAAATGGATATGGATCATTTTCATCAATTTAACCAGTACTAAATAGCAAGCATGTACATTATTCTAGGTCACACACAAATATGGGGGTAACTTGGATTAGAAATTTTGCCTATTATGCATTTTATTTAGAGAAAAGAACAATGCTGCATAATACTTTTATGGTCTTATCATTTATGAACAGTGTGTGCAGAACCCTTTTTGTTAAAAAATAAATATATAAAAAGAAATACTAATTTCATTGAGATAATATACGAAAACAAACCCCTCTCTCCAGGGGTCTGGGGTCTTTTTCAACCTGCAATGCGGCAAAATATTCTAGTTGCAGTTTTTAATGGAATTCTGTTCAGATGGCTCTATGTCCAGATTCCTTTTTGGCTTCTTTTTCTTTATTTCTTTTACATTTCAATTTTAATTTTTAATAGGGTAATAAAGTAATGATTGCCTTGTTTAATTAATTTGTTGAAGCTAATTAAGAAATGGATGTAGTAATAAGGCGGATTTGGTCAAATGAATTGTGTGCATTCAAAGAACAAAAACTTGGACTGGTATCTAGAAAGTAGAAACAGCCATGAATAATAATATCTTGATTAATGATTAGTGATAACTGTTTACATAGGATACGAGTGAAAGTGATGGAAGTGTGTTAAGAAACATGCAACGTTGTTTGTGTAAGCATATGGGGGATAGGGAATCTCTGACATTCTGAATAGCATCACATTGCACCTGGAATTCGTGACCCACTTCCCCTGCTTCCTGTCTCATCCCCCCCAAATTAAACACACCTTCTCCCTTTTCTAAACATGATTGCCAGAGTTAGAAATGAATGGTAACTTTTTACTAGTGTCATTATAATGTACACAGCCTAATCTGATAATTATCTTCATGATTTAAATTTGTTACACATTTAATATGTTAAAGCAACTAAATTTTTGTTCCAAATATCTTCTCCCACGAGGCCACAACAAACAATACGTCTTGTCTTGTCCATCACATTTTATTCATCATGAATGAGGGGATGGGTTACTGAGATTTTTACCAAAACTTAGTCACCAATTGAAGCCTTTCAGAGCCATATTCCAGTGTGCATTTTCATCATTGTTTCACACTGCTATCGCTGATCATATGGTACATTTGTATCATGTCATCTTAAAAGCAATTTATTCTTGAAAAAGTAGGTTCTTTCAAGTAGAGGATTATTGATGTCATATATTTAACCATTAAGATTTAGATTTTCAATGTCAAATTAACGTAACACTATATATACACATAAACACTTTCCTCGTCTTAATTTGTTAGATGCCGCTGAAATAGCTTGTATTTTTTTTTTTACTTTAATCCCGTTTAAATATTCCCCAAAAAAAAAAAGAAAAAAGAAAAACTATCATACATATATTTTTTCCGACAAATCAATGGCTAATTCGTCGCAGATCTGAGTTGAGCTCCATTTAAAGGTCTGCCGCTGGCCAATAGGTTGCTGAATCCCAACACTTACTTAAGCGGACGAGTGAACTGACCACTTGACCAACCCAAGTTGGTTGTCAGTCATATATTTTTGGTCATGAAGTAAGTCACATTTTATGAGAGCATACAAATAGTTTCTTTTCTTCTCTTTTTTGTTGGGCTGAGATTCTTCGTTTTACAAGGTGTGAAGCACAGAGTGGACAACGGAGGAGAATAAATAAACCAAAGCCCGAAGCCTGCTTCGTTGTTCCTCCAAATTTGGGCCCAAAACAAAATAGTGCTTGTGAGTTACATAATGACCAGAAAAAAGGAAAAGAATTTTCTGTGACGTAGAAAAGAAAGCATTAGCTTCTTTTTTTTTTTGGGCTTGAGCATTAGCTTACTTACTTGCATGGTTGCTCTTTTCTTAGCTTTTCTTCACAGGCCGTATTATCCCACTTTTTGTGGGCTATAATGATGGGCTTTATCTCCTTTACTACCGAGACAAGGTTAAGATTTTGGGCCAACTAGCCCATCTTCACATCAAGGATTTTCCACCTTTTGTCATCATTTATTTTGTTTACTATCACACACAGCTTTGGGTTTCATCAAAGTAAATAACAATGTTTAACCAAGATTCGCGTTGAGAGTTTTGAATTGCCTCTTTTTAATCAATCAAAATGTTAAACACATGAATTAGATTAAGTGAAAGCTAAATTAGGGTGTTAAATGGCTGTGGTGGCAAAGGGTGTCACAAGTATCAATCAAGTTTGCTAATAGTCAAAATCAAAGGAGCAATAGATGAGTTTGATCTCCCTTGTCTATTTCACCGACTATAGGTCCACTCCTATTAATGCTGAAAACTATAGCATATTGGTGCTACATGATTTTCTTAGCCCAACATGGTATGGTACCACTAACTACCAAAAAACTTTGATTTCTTACTGTTCCTGCAGATCTACTGAATCTCATTACTTGTATTCAGGTCCAACTACCCTGCCTAACCAACCCAACATGATTCACCGTAATATGGAACTCAATACATTTATATGCAATTTTATTAAAACGGAAAAGACGAAACAGTGTCGTACTCACGGAGTAAACATAATTGACGAGGACATATATGGAATAATGGTTTTCTTTTTGGTTAAATTGTTTTCGAATATTTCTTTTTTTCCCAACAGGGCATTCAAAGTAATTGTGTCAAAGAGGGGCCGGGACATATGGATAATGGCCTTATTGTAATGTATACATTAATGTTTGCCATCTCTTGCTCTAGAATTCAGTACGAGACACGTTGCTAACCGTAACATGAGCGATAGGACTCGACTATTAATATCACTGAAAGTGACAATTCAGTGTTTTGTAGCAACTGCAATATCCAAATGCACAACATTGGTAACTGATGAAAGGTACAAAGAAAGTGAAAGAGGTTCCAGTAACATTTTGTGCTAGAATGATGAACCTCAATACTAAATATCCATTTTCCACTAAGACTAATACATATAAATTTCTCAAATAACTTTTAAGGAGTAAGGGCAAATAAACATAACAGTCACATTAGCTTTTTACATTTGATTATATAAAAAATAAAAAAAGGCAGGGCTTACTCCTTAGTCCATGCTGCGAAGCATTTAATCAAGACAAGTAGAATCCGAAGGCAATGATGACTCTCTAAGTGGAAGAAACAGTTACTAAGAATTTTAGAGAATTAGAGATCCAATCCATCAATCATAGCTCAGACATTTTTTTTTAATTGTATTTAGTCACATGGAAATCTAGGATTATGTTCACTTTCTCTTAATATATCCAAACCACATGTACAAACACCTAAGATAAAATAATAAGGATTAAGGCCTAAGGGGGTAGGTGTCTTTGTCTTCAATATATATATTAAACCTTCTCTCCTCCAATGTGATCCTTGCCTTTTTGACTGCCCCCACAGTCCAAGAGACTCATTTTTTCTTTCCAGAACAGTGTAAAAACCAAAAAAGACCAGGCTTCACATGGTGATCACTCACCAAGGTTCCAATAACTTTCACTTTCCTCATTCAGAAAACCCAAAAAACATCCAAATCCCCATAACGTATAATATATTTTTCCAAAGACTAAAGTCACCCCATCTAGCATTTTACTTTGCCTTTAGTTTCTCCCTTTTTACAATGATCAAAACCCCACCACCATGTATACCAAAAGATCCTACTATAACGTTAACACTAATAACCCCACACAATCAAGTCATAACTGAAGCAGGATCATATTCTGTTTCTGCTGTTCTTTTCTGCAGCAATAGAGAGAAGCCTTGTGACACCTTGAGTCCAAACATCATATTCCCTCTGATTTCTGCACTCAAATTCAACAACACCGCGCATTACAGTTTTCAACCCGAAGTAGCGGCGGTTCTCGCCACCTTCGAGTAAATGGCGGCCAGGCCAGGCAGGCATATCCTTGATTACTTCAAGCACCACATCTGTTAAAGGCAAGAGATGGAATTAAAGAACACCACTTTAGATCTTTAGATCCTTTTATCAACCCTTTAGTGCGCTATGGCCTTTCACAAATCCCCAAAATGGAATAAGACCCACCTCCGAATCTGATATCAAATAATTAGTTAAGAGCAAGACAAAAAAGGAATGAAAACTCACTCTTTTTCTTTTTTGTAATGGTCCCAGCAACATGCCTGCTCTTCATCTTCAGAATAACCTTCAACACAAGTAAATAAAAAGATTTTTAGAAAAAACTTCCAAAGAGGTAAAGGTTACAGTTTTCTATGAAACGAAAGTAAATCCATCCGTTCACTGCTTCATATCATCCTAATTGCCCCAACTCACAACTTCATATCATTAAAACTTAATTGAATCTTGACTAATTTAGTGATTACTTGTCCTCTAGAATTTAAAGTACAGTATCTAAATTGTAAAACAGAAAAGGGGGGAAACAAAACCCACCTGATTCATGCTGTTGATATACACAGATACAACTTTCCAATGAAGATCACCTGCATATAATTTTCAATCCATATTCACTTCAAACATAAAACAAGAAAAAGTATGTAAAATAAGAGAGTAAATTTTAGGGAAAATACCTTTGCGAGTGCGCTTAAGGAGCTCAGAGCCTCTGGCTAGTAACTCTCTACTGCAGATGCCCAAGAAATTTTCCTCCGGGGCAAGTTCACCGCTGAAGCTACTGTTAGAACTACCATTGCTACCACTACCACTATTATTAACAGAACCACCCAAATTTTTCTCAACAGGAATTACTGCTGCAATATTCCAAACTTCCTTCAAGGTTCTTGCTTTCAATGTGGCAGCCCCACGCAAAGCTGCAATTCAATTTCAGGCCACACAATTATAAATGTATAAAAAAAAAAGTTAAAAACACAATTGGCAATTTGGCATAAAGAAACAAATAAAGTTAATAAACACATGTATTATTATATTAATAAAGACAAAGGAATGTTCATTCAAAATTATGAGATATCATTATCATGTACCTGTTGCAGCTGCGGCAGTTAGAGTCATTATATCACCGGCTGACCGAACGTTCACGGCGGAGCTAACCACCGCCGCCAGGTGTTCCCTTTCGGCACCCATGGCCTCCGCCGCCTCGACGCACTGAGCCGCCACCAGCGTGGCGGCCGATGCCACCGCCATATCAGTCTTAGCCATGTGCTCATCTTTGCCGGAGCCGGATGAGGCGGCCGTGGCGGCAGCGATAGCGGCAATTGCAGCGGCTACACCGGCAACGGAGACAGCAGCGTGAAGCTGAGCATTATGAGCCCTAGTCTCCTCTTTCCTCTTCTCCTTCCTGTCCTTGAGCCACCTCCCCACAGTCTTGCCACCACCGGCACCGGAAGCAGCGGTGGTTCTGAAATAAGTATTGAAGGCGGCATTGTTGTTTGTATTGTTATTGGTTTGTCGGTTATACTGCAGAGACTAATGCATCCAACGAGTTTAGGAATATGCTTAAGGAAGGTTAGTTAGTTAGTTAGTTAGTTAGGTAGTAGTACCTTGATATCGTCGAGATCGGAGGGGGAAAGAGGGGGACTATCTGTTCCGTTGAGAGGGCCACTACTGTGCGAAAGCCTCCCTGAGGTTCTCGGAGATACTTCCTGCCAAAGAACTGTCATTATCCGAAGAAGACGAGGAAGAGGAAGAAGATGAAACGGCGGTTCAACTTACAGATTGTGACATGATGCGCTCCATGACCATGAGGGAGGTTTCTGAGCATGCGAATGAAAACGGCTTCCCTGAGACGCTGGCAGAGGACTCTTCAGACTCGGCGGCGCCATCCTCGTCTATGGCAGCGGCTGATGGCGGCTTGGAGAGGGCCTTGGAGACTTCCATGGCAGACACGCTCCATGAGCGGGACAGGTACTCCATGGGCTCGCGTGGGGTCTCCGGTGGGCGGAAGATGGGTGCGGCATGGAGCTGATGAGGTCCCCAGGGTTGGGATTGGGGGTTGTCCATGGCTGTATATATTTTGTTATGAAAAGAAGAGAGAAGGAAGGGTTGTCAGTTATGATGAAAGGAGAGTGGCGCGTCGAGAGAGAGAAGAATTGTAATCGTAGAGACTGGAGAGACAAATCAGTGGATTGTATGTCAGTCCTCATATATAAGGTCAATTTTTTGGATATAAATAAACGGAATCCCCTTTTATTCTAAACTTTTTTATATGCATTATTTTCATATATTTCTTCTTTTTTATTATGACTTACTGAATATTTAGAATAATACATCCATATCTTCTACAGGTAAAGAGCTCAAGCAATTTTGTATTTAATAAGGGGTTAAATCGAAGTTTCATTCCCATCTCTGTCTTTCGGAAGAGGCACAATGTTGATTAAAATATTGCACCGATTTTCTATACGAAGACAAGAAGAAGAAAGGAGATAGGGGCTCATAGTGTACGATAGCCGATTGCTCAGCGAGTATATTGGATTTTTCGCCTTTTCTTTTTGCAGTACAACATGCAGAGCAAAATATTTATGCTATTGTGCACATTTTTTTTTGAGTAAATATTTCATCTGACTCCTGACAATTATCTCGAAAGAATAATGAGGTCCTAAAAAAAAAACTCAATTCGGTCTATGATATTTTTTTTTTGGATTGATTAGTCCCTATGTCAAAAAAATAACATTAATTTTTTTTGGCACAGGAGTCTTGTCCTTTCGAGATAATTGTCAGATGTTATTTTGAGTTTTTCTTTTTTTTTTTTATGTTCATATTATTTTGTATTTTGGTTACATCTAATAAATACAGAAATAGAAAATAAAATTAAAAAAAATCACCCAAAAATTAAACTATCTTAACAAAGTTACAGAGACCAATACGATCATTAATATTTCTCCAAAAATTTGAAACTACAGGGGATGAATAAGGAGGTAGAAGATGAATGTTAGTTGGTCCCTTTCATAGTCCATGAAATAATATAATGGTGCGGCAATATTCCATTGAATTGAATGAATTTGGTTAAAAGAAGCAAGGACCAAATAAAGGCCAACTCAATTCACACTCACATACACCTTCATTGGTTCCATTCCTTGTTTGCTTTTTTTTTTTGCGCATATTAAAACTACGCCTATTCGATATCTCCTTTTCCTTCACCCAACCAAACCAAACAAAACACGTAACAACTACTGCAAAATCCCTTTGATTTGTTTTCATTTTAGCGTGTATGAAAACAAAGTAGTTAAAAACATAAAAATATTATATACATACAAAAAATTAGCTATTAAATCAGTTAATTTTGTGACTGATTTTTAGTATACAAATGGTAAAATCATACCCCCGTCAAGGCCTTCATTTTTTACCCGCTAGCAAATTTAACAGTCGATAATGACAAAGTACCGAGACTACTAACGAACCAAACTATATTAAATTGTGTAACGTATAAATTAGCTAAATTAATAGTAAGCAATAATAATAAAAAGGAATTGTTACTATCAAGATTGCTGGATACAATGGTGTGTGGATACTTGATATTATTATTCATATCTGCAACAACGAGACGTTGAGCTCATTTGAATAAGATAGATACAAGTCACACAACCAACACATGATATCCTATTGAATATTGATTTATCTAGCTCACCACTGCAATTGTCCATTGATAATTTATCCGCAATCAAAATTTTTATTTAGTATTTGTAGGCTCTATTTGAATATTGTTACGGACCACCAAAGTCTAGCCCAACTAGTCGTCGGGTCGGGTCACTGTCTTTGACCCAAACCCAAACTACCCCTTACAAAGGAAGCCAGCCTTGTGTCGGGGGTTCGAATCACGCCTTGTGCATGCAGCAATTTATTGGCTAGCGGCAAACCCTTAAATGGAGCTCAGTACCGCGACGGATTAGTCCTTTACCTGTCGGGCTGGGGGATACCGTGGGAAACCAAAAAAGGAAGCCAGCGGGCCGGTCCTTGTACTCGACCCGGATCGCACCCGGTCTCCCCATCTGTGCAACTCAGCACACCCTGGCAAACTGGTCGGGTCGGTTTCCCCTGGGAAGCACCCGTAGCTCCGACCCGAATTCCGAAACGACCAGCATCTCTCACGTGGATAGGGGTAGCTCGCGAATATCTTTGCCAGTCGGCTAGGTCATCTTTTGGGCCCATCCAATACCATATATAAGGGGAGAGGTCAGCTCTCCTCCCGAGGTACATCACATTTTTACCTAATTCGGTCATCCTTTGGTACGGACTCTGACTTGATCGTCAGAATGTCCTTGCAGGTGGCCACCCCGCCTTCCGTTCAACCTCCGGCGTCGCCAGCACACCTCAACCCTCGCTCCACGTCCGTTCGGGGTCTCTCCCTCTCTCCTACTCATCACCATCCGACTACCCAAGAACACCAAATAACGAACAAATATGATAATTGCCTTACAAAAAATTACGAAAACACTGAAAAATACAAGCCTATTTTAAAGATAACAACATTTTTACTTATTTTCTTTATATGTATTATTTCTTCTCATTTACTCTAACCTCCTTTTATTTAATAAGATTATTAGTTAGATATGTTAGAATTATCAGATTTTTTTAGTTTTAAGATCATCAATATATAAACACACGTGATTTATGAGTATGACGGAAAGACTTCAATTCTTGATATAGATCTTAGTTTATTGTTTAAAATCTTAATAAGTGGTTCTTTGATTTTTTTTCCAACTAAAACTTACTATATTCTTATTTTAAATTGAGTAGTAATAACTTTTTGATAGAGCAAAAGTTGTAAAATTAATGCTCTTTGTATTAACTGGCTAATGCTTCTTATAATTGTTTCCGGATGATTGTCCATTTCTTCTCTTTTGCTGAGAATTTGGAATGCAATTTTTGAATCAGTTTCTAGAATGATTTTTTTGAATCCCAAATCCCAAGCTAGTTTCAATCCATGGAGAATTCCCCAAGCTTCTGCCGTGAATGCTGTTCCTTTGCCAATATTCGCCAAGAACCCCGCTACCCATCTTCCACGGCTATCCCGAATCAAGCCTCCACACCCTGCTATACGGTGCTCCTGTAAGACTGCTCCGTCAGTATTGATTTTTAGCCATCCATCGTTGGGAGGTTGCCATGCAATATGTATTTCTTTTTTCTTCTGTGCTCCTTTAAGGATATTGACTTTTTCAAAAGCATTATTGATCCTCTGCAGATATTCTTTAATCCATAAATGTGCATTGTTTGGTTTATAAATACCATTTGAGAATTGATAATACAATAAGGGTGTGACAAGTGATCTGTAACCAACCATATGGAGAATTAAATGAGATGGACCATAATTTTTTGTGAAGAAACCTTCGAAAGAGGCAAAGCCATCAATAAAAATTGAACAATGATTGGGAGTCACGCGGCCTTTTATAAATATGGTCATCAACTCATCATGAAGGCTTCGTCCATTTATCAAATTTCTCACACATTGCCAACTTTGCACAATTTTTTTTTTTTTGGTTTTCTACTGTAACTCCTAATTCGACAAGTCAAGAATTAATTTATTGCGGTACTGAGTTCTATTTAAGGATTTGTCGCTGGCCAATAAATTACTGCATGCACAAGGCAGGATTCGAGCTCCCAACACTTATTTAAACAGACTAATGAACTAATCACTAGACCAACTAACTTAGTTGCATAAGTTTTTATTACGCAACAAATTATACATATATATGTATTCACATAGTCACATCGGCCTTTTCACCACCCTGCTGGGCTACAAAGAACCAACATACATGGTGCTTATACACATCTAGGATTATGACCTTTGAACTACCTTTACTTCCTCTTCCCACGGTTTATAATTTCTTTAATGTATTTTCGTATAACAAATTAGTATTAAGTAACTTATTGAGTATGACCATGTGATAATGCTAAAGGATGATACAAGGCACTTCCAAATTTTTGGTGGACTTACTGTGGTAGTGATGCTTTTGTTTGTGGCTTATTTAGCTATTAAGACCTTTACGAGCCCAATTATGATGGGTCAACCCTACACAGTACCATTGGGGTCCATAAAGGTAACCAATGAACAACTGACACGTATGAAAAACCACCGTACCAGTAGTTGCCCTCAGGCAGTCGACCAGGTTTCTTGCTCTTCTCGGTTCTCAGCGGCAGACAACCCCAACTGAGTACTCTGACACGTACCACCCTACAAAATCTCCACCCTTTGTTGTTTTCTGCCTTTTTTTTTCATTTTTTAAATACCTAGTAAAATTTTTGAAAAGTTATATATATAGACGAATGCTAGATGCCAAAGAATTATTAGAATTGATTATTTTTTACTATATTCATATTTAAATATGGAATAAAATATATTATTAAATTAATAGATTAAAAAAATTAAATTAAAAAAAAACAAATTAATAATTAAATAATAATAAAAAATAATAAATTCTGATAATTCTTAATATTT